>NC_089750.1:43449026-43726526 GCF_040412425.1 Macrobrachium rosenbergii | reverse complement strand
CGACACGAAATGCCGAGTAAACTTTGCGCCGGTTCCCGAACAACAAACCGGAATCCAACCCGACGCGATCCGACCCGTCGACGAAACATATGATGTTTGTAAACAAAAGTGTTTCGGTAACGCCGCCGCTAGTTGGCGTTGTTGGTGGCGTTCTTCCCACGCACATTTAAAAGCACTTAAAGCAGTGATTTTATACATTACAGTAGACTCTGAATGGAATTTACCATAAATTAATACAATCCTGAACGTACACAATGTTTATGTAATTACAGTAGTACCGCGATATGCCACCAGGACGGCGCTCTGGTTTGTTTACATTCGCGCTTGCCACAAGCTGCCGATGCCGACGTAACTTAAGACATTTTTCTTAATTTTTATAACAGACTCTACAGTACATTCGGCTTATTTTTAATATTGTTTTATTAATTTAATGTAATGACCAGGCTTGTTTTTCATTGTATTTATCATTAACAACAGTTTTTGTGCGTACCCGTTACAGTACATTCTGGAGTGCATATGGGCTGCCTAGCCTAGCCTGCAGCACTCGGTCTACCACTGGTAGGCCAATTTTTTTGATACAGTATGCATTTAAAACTGTAAGAAGACTTCTAATAAGGTAAGTTATTTAACTCTGAACTTATTTAATTGTAATGTGTATAGTGTTTTGTATAAAAGACAAGGTTGGAGTAGTGACTGGTGGTCAGGAACGGATTAATCCATTTTCAGTTATTTCTTATGGTCAAAATTGATTCGAATTCGACAAAAATCGAATCTCGACATTCCTTCTAGAACGGATTAGCGTGAAACTGAGGTACCACTGTATATATATTATATATATATATATATATATATATATATTATATATTTTATATATATATATATATATATATATATATATATATATATATTTATATATATATATATATATATATATATATATTATATATATATATATATATATATATATATATATATATATATATATATATATATATATATATATATATATATATATATTTATATATATATATATATATATATATATATATTTATATATATATATATATATATATATATATATATATATATATATATATATATATATATTATATATATATATATATATATATATATATATATATATATATTATATATATATATATATATATATATATATATATATATATATATATATATATATATATATATATATATATATATATATATATATATATATATATATATATATATATATATATATATATATATATATATATATATATATATATATATTATATATTATATATATATATATATTATATATATATATATATATATATATATATATATATATATATATATATATATATATATATATATATATATATATATATATATATATACATATATATATATATATTACATATATATATATATATATATATATATATATATATATATATATATATATATATATATATATATATATATATATATATATATATATATATATATATATATATATATATATATATATATATATATATATATATATATATATATATATATATATATATATATATATATATATATATATATATATATATATATATATATATATATATATATATATATATATATTATATATATATATATAGCACTTTGTTGGCGAGTCGGTTGAGCTTTAGACCGTCATTCGATGGGCCGAGTTCAATTCCGACCGCCGGATGATGAAGAGAGTTAGAGGAATTTATTTCTGGTGATAGAAATTCATTTCTCGCTATAATGTGGTTCGGATTCCACAATAAGCTGTAGGTCCGTTGCTAAGTAACCAATTGGTTCTTAGCCACGTAAAATAAGTCTAATCCTTCGGGCCAGCCCTAGGAGAGCTGTTAATCAGCTCAGTGGTCTGGTAAAACTAAGGTATATTTAACTTTATATATATATATATATATATATATATATATATATATATATATATATATATATATATATATATATATATATATATATATATATATTATATATATATATTATATATATATATATATATATATATATATATATATATATATATATATATATATATATTATATATATATATATATATATATATATATATATATATATATATATATATATACATGCATGTGTATTTGTTAATGTATGCATCACACTGAAGTAAACTCAGCGTCCACTTGCTTGCCCACCTTTCTCTTAAACTGTCTCTCTCTAGGTGATTCTTAAAATAAAAAAGGATTCATTTCAGCATTGCTAACAGGTGAGAGAGAGAGAGAGAGAGAGAGAGAGAGAGAGAGAGAGAGAGAGAGAGAGAGAGAGAGAGAGAGAGAGAGAGAGAGAATGTCAAATTTTTTATATACAGACATACCCCTAACTTACGCGAGGTTAGGTTCCGGAGCCCTCGCACAAGGTGAATTTTTGTGTAAGTTTGGCATGGTCTTTAAAAATGCTAATAAATGTTTATTTCTAGAGTTTAAGCACTAAATATGATCCTAGTCATCTCCCAAAGTATTAAGCTAACTTTTAAATGAACTAAAGTTTGTGTAATTTTATTTAAAATTTAGCTTATTACCATTAAAAAAGAAATAAATGGTTG
This sequence comes from Macrobrachium rosenbergii, assembly GCF_040412425.1. Taxonomy (NCBI): domain Eukaryota; kingdom Metazoa; phylum Arthropoda; class Malacostraca; order Decapoda; family Palaemonidae; genus Macrobrachium; species Macrobrachium rosenbergii. The sequence continues at coordinate 43,723,909 of NC_089750.1, read as the reverse complement.
ACATAAAAATTGAGTACTGCACAGTTTCATAATAGCGCATTTACGGTAGATGTGTACGTATACTAATGTTACCCCTAATTTATGGGGTGCCATTTTCTTTTTCACTTAGAGTAAAAGCCGTTTTCTTTGCGTCACTAGGTAAAAACTTCATGCGTCACAGTCATAACAACAGTACAATTCAATAAAATAACGAAAACATGTACATATGTTCATAGAAGGTACTACATTACAGGTAAAATTCAATCAATTTAAAATTATATACTGTACAGGTAATGACGTACAGAGAAATAATAAGTTGTAAAAATATGTTTGAGCGCTAACTACGATTGATTGAGAGAGAGAGAGAGAGAGAGAGAGAGAGAGATACTTACATACTGTATACTGTAATACAGTGACTACTGCTTTTGTATCGTATTTATGCGCAAATATATAAATACAAATTTACCATTCTGATTTTACACCTAAAAACACAAAAACTTATAAAATAGTACTTAAAAATTAAACATACTCTCTGCAGGGGTATCATCTTTGAAAAGTGCAGTAACTTTGCAAAAGGGTATCACATCTTGTAAAAGTACACCAACTGAACGTGCTGTAATTACATGCACATACAGATTGCACCAGCACTTCTCTCCGAGGTTAACAAAGTAATTTTCAAAGAATGACAATTATACAACTCTTAGTTACATCTCTGATATTACATTAACGAATTCTTTTTATCAAATGAGCGTAACTGAACAACCTCATCTCAAGGTCATGTAAAGCCCTAGTGACAAAGACTTTGCGAATGGACATAACACTTGTATGTTATTTATGTGCAAAAATATAAATATAAATTTTCCATATCGATTTTACAGTTAAAAGCATGAAAACTTATAAATGTACTTCAAACATTAAACAAGCATTTCTGCAGGGGTATTATCTTTGAAAAGTGCAGCAACTTTGCAAATGGGTATCACTTCTTGTAAAAGTACACGAACTGAATGTGCTGAAATTACCTTTGCATCATATCTATGCATGTACAAAATTAAAAATAATACATTTTCATGAAGATTTTACACATAAAAGCATGAAATGCATTTTTCATACAGATTTTACACATAAAAGCATGAAATGTATTTTTCATACAGATTTTACACATAAAAGTATGAAATGCATTTTTCATATAGATTTTACACATAAAAGCATGAAATGCATTTTTCATACAGTTTTACACAAAAGCATGAAATGCATTTTTCATACAGATTTTACACATAAAAGCATGAAAACTTGTAAATTACTTCAAAAATTAAACATAACCACTTCTGCAGGGTTTCTCAAGAATTTCTTGTGTCTGTGAAAAAATCATGTATGCCAATTAGTTAGGTTCCAGTGAAAAGTTCGAATCGTGTAAGATCGAAGTATTACTGTACATTTTATATACAGTATACTGTACACTTTGGTTTTTATTTTGTGCACAGCAATGTAAAGTGTATTCTTCATTACTTATAAGTATAAACAGTACTGTGTAGTAACAAAATAAGAAAAAGTTACAAAATTGTCATTTTACATCCACAGTTTTTTTATTTTGTTACTGTATTTGCAAACTTCCAATATCTGTAAGGGCCTTGGATGTATTAATGATGATAAGTTTGTAAAGTTTACTCTAATATGATAATACCTACCTAACAATATCCACACAATTTAATTATTTGCAGCTCTAGCAACTTTATTATGAAGTTCCTGTGACTTCATTGACTTTATGATTTCCTGTTTCAATATCTGTACTTCTAAGTAATTTACTTTATTTACTGAACATTTTTTCCCATGAATCTCATTTAATGCAATGGATAAGTTCCTCTTCCAGAAAAACACTATTAATCTTAATCCAAAGTGGGAAATTTGGTATAATATATTAAATATATTGGAGATGATTCATAACATACCAACACTTGTCATATTCAGTGACCTCACAAGTAGGGGTACGTGTCTGTTTATTCAGTGCCTTGAGTTCAGTCACTTTTGAGATTCAGCATTTGTTCATATGGTTGGAAACCAAGGAGGTTTCATTCACAAGAGTATAAAGCAAAATCGACGACCCGAAAGTGATTTACAGGGCGCTTAGATACAGCATCACATGTCGGTGATGGAGATTTCCGTTGTTAAGCAAGGAACTTTTTGGTCTGGATATGATCAGTTTCACAGGCATGAAAAGGAAGCATACAAGCATATGTTTGTTATGGAATCACAAAGATGCGAGGACTCTGGTGGAGAGTTTTTCATTCCTTTTTGAGAATCATTAGTGCCTGGACTTGTGTTGGGACATGAGGGAATTGGAATTCCCTCTGCGGAATTTAAGCACTGAACTTTAAACTTACTAACCTTTACAAGTGTTACCATTATTATTTAGTGATTATTCTTTTTGACATTATCTAACATTATAACTCATTTATTTTTGTGTGTCTATAAACTAGAGTCTACTAGTGATGGTTCCGTTTTCCCCATGAATGTTTTAATGGACCCATGATTTTTTGGGGATAATATGCTCCTGGTTAAGTGAGCATTTAAATGGCCGATGGGGATAGTGGTCGTTTTAATGGAACGTAGACAGAAATGACTTTAAAAGTTATGTGTAACAGACTTCCATGAAATGGGGGATACCTTAAAACATGGTGGGACAGGAAATAATCCCCACCTTTCATATGTAACTTGCATCATTTTTCTCTTTATTTCGGGAGAATACTTAATGAATTTAGTATCTATCTTCTTAAATTCATTTTGCATGATTTGTTATCAAGCTAACTTAATAAACTATTGTTGTAGTTTAGGATTTGATTTATACACCTTTAGACAGGTTGAGTAATGAGAGAGAGAGAGAGAGAGAGAGAGAGAGAGAGAGAGAGAGAGAGAGAGAGAGAGAGAGAGAGAGAGAGAGAGAGAGAGAGAGAGAGACTCTGATGTTGACAACAAGATACCAATAGAACTTTAGGTAAGGCCCTATACCCGATGGGGGGAGGGGCTTTGCAAATATATAGTATAGCAATATATTTCCATTTTCCTATATGTAGACTATCACTTGAACTCCTTCAATGCATCTTGAATATTTTCGATTACAAACCATATTACTAAGTGAGCATTAAATTTCTTCCTTTGTTGCAAACATCATTCTTCAAACAGCTACTGCAGAAAAGGCATGACTGATGGTAATGTTATTCACTTTTAAAACTTTATATATGTACTACAATATCTGTAAGTGATGTAGGCTGTTAAATATCTAACTAAAAATAATAATGTACACTGTTTACCTTTGTGAAGCCAGGATCAATCAATTGCTTTCCACTTATACTAAAATTTTCTGAAGCAATTGTGATGTTAATTGTAGTGCTCAAATATATACAATCTGGCATGAGCTGAAAATAAAAAACAACATTAGAAATTATAATTTCCAAGCATTGCAATAAACACACCTCATGTCATATTTTATTATAAGTGGTAGAAACAGGATACACTACAGAAACAGAATCTGCATGTTATATGTAATTATTAGGTACTGGGTGGTCAGTTATCTGATAGCTAGTTTTATTGTTGCATTATTCAATCATTAAACTGCCCACAGAGTCAAAATTTCTAACCTCACAAAGCATATTTTTGTAACATTTTGATACTTCACATAATAAGAATAACCATCATGACATAAGCCTTGAACTGTAGATCAAAACTCTGATAGGCCATTCAAAATACAGGTGAGACATTATTTAATCATTAACCTAACCACAAAGTCAAAATTCCTAACTCTTACAATGGATATTTTTTTAATTTTTATATTTACATAATAAAAAATAATAAAAAAATCAGTGAGACATAAACTTTGAACTACACACCAAAACCCTGATAAACACGACAAATTACAGGTTATACAAGCAATGATGCAGCTCCATGCAGAGGTAGCAAGTTTTTATACTTCAAATGACATTAACTTTACAATTTAACTATAAAGGTGAAACATTAGCAATCAGAACCCTTACCCTGACAACACCACTCGACAGTGAATAAATAAACTCATCCCAATGAAAGCATGAATCAATACTGTACAAGAAATGAGTACCGCATAAAATGTAACCATGCAGGAAGGTATGTTTTCATCTGCTCCAGAAGAATTGGGCAAGATGGTTTCCACAGAAACAAACTGTCAAACCTTCACTGATTCTTCTCAAAAGTACTGCCAAATGTAATGGGAGCATTCATTTCAAATTACAGCAGGATGGTGTGACTTCGTTTTACACAAAATTGCAAATTTTAAAGTAATCTGTATTTTTCCTAACATACAAACCAGAAGGTCTTTACAGAGGATTTTGCTTGCGAATGCGAGCTGGAACAGCTGTTAACTTTCAAAGGCTATTAGCTACCGATGGTAGGGGGACAAGCCCACCCACTCGTCTGTCTGCACCCCACTTTGCCTTTTGGGCCAGGTACCAGAATGAGAAGTGGCTGAGGTGGGCTGTAAATGTAAAGGCCTTCAGGTTTGTATATTACGAAAAATACAAATTACTTTAAAATTTGCAATTTGTTCTCACACAAATACAAACCTTCAGTCTTATTATAGGATACTTACCCTTTGGATGGTGGATTCTGGGTAAATCTCTGAACCGACTGGAAGTTCTACCCAATCGGGAAAACTCTTCCTGGTCTTGAAGAGCTGAGGAAGGCATCCCGTGCCTCTGGTCCTTTGAACATATGAGATATTCAACTGCCAAGACTTCTGGGCTTGAATTAATGAGTTTGTGTCATTATTCCAAAGAAAAAGGCTTGGATGAACCCATAGCGTCAGAGACAATAAAAGGATTATAAAACCAATTGCTTTGTTTTATTGTCAACCCCTCTCTCCCCTTGCTAGAGAGGGGGAGAGGACTTGCATCTAATAATCTACTCTAGATTATAGACAGGATACTCAGTTATCTAGACTCACCTGCATGACACTCCAGTCCAGCATGTGACAGCTCGCCACCTACCTCTCTCTCGCATATGAGAGGAAAGGTAAAAGAGAAAAGGGAGGAGGCCAGTCACTCACACACATCCTGTCTTTTGCTACCATCACCTTAGGCAAGATGCTACCTGTCCCTCTAGGGGAGCCTGGTGAGCAACACATCTTGTTGAGCAGCCACCACAGGACATAAGAAAAATGTGTCAAGGACCTGTGGGCAATGTCCCGAAGGTAGAAGGATGTGAATGTGGTTTGTTGGGACCCCACTCCCGCCCTTAACCCTCTAACGCCGAGCCTCTATTTACAAAAACGTCTCCCGTATGCCAGCGGCGTTCTGGAGTTAGCGCCGAAGCGGAAAAAAAGTTTTTTTCAAAAAATCACAGCACGCTTAGTTTTTAAGATTAAGAGTTCATTTATGGCTTCTTTTTTTTGTCATTGCCTGAAGTTTAGTATTCAACCATCAGAAATGAAAAAAATATCATTATCATAGATAAATATTGAAATATATGACAGCGCAAAAAAAACATTTTCATATATAATTGTATACAAATCGTGCTGTGAGCAAAACGGTTAAAGCTAACGGGTTATTTTTTTTTCTTTGTATTGTACACTAAATTGCAATGATTTTGGTATATAACAAATTGTAAAACGATCAAAGCAACACAGAGAAAATATTATCACAAAATGATGCATGAATTCGTAAAGTGCGGGCATAAAAAAAAGTTTTTTTCAAAAATTCACCATAAATCAAAATATTGTGCTAGAGACTTCCCGTTTGTTGAAAAATGAAGCTAATTGATTGAATATTACTAGACTGTAAGTGTTTTAGCTTACAATTGCAGTTTTCGACCATTTCGGTCGAGTTAAAGTTGACCTAAAGTCGAATTTTTTCTATTTATCGTGATTTATATGAAAATATTTCAAAACTGATAAAAGCTACAACAATGAGTTATTTTCTGTTGTATTCTACATGAAATTGCGCACATTTTCATATATAAAAGTTTATGTAACGACTAATATAAAACGGTGCAAACATTATGACAACGTGACGAAAGAATTTCCGAGATGTTCGGCCGAGTTACCGCGCGGACGTAAGGAGAAAATTTTTTTAAAAAATTCACCATAAATCGAAATATTGTGCTAGAGACTTCCAATTTATTGCAAAATTAAGGTAAATGATTGAATATTACTAGAATGTAAGAGTTTTAGCTTACAATTGCGTTTTTCGACCATTTCGGTCGCGTTACAGTTGTCCGAAGGTTGAAATTTTGACAGTTATCGTGATTTGTGAAAATATTTCAAAACTGATAAAAGCTACAACCATGAGTTATTTTCTGCTGTATTCTAGATGAAATTGTGCACATTTTCATATATAAAAGTTTATGTAACGACTAATGTAAACGATGCAAACATTACGACAACGTGATCTAAAGAATTTCTGAGATATTCGCCGAAGTTACCGCAAGCAGACGTAAGGAAAGTTTTTTTTTTTTCAGAAATTCACAATAAATCGAAATATTGTGCTAGAGACTTCCAGTTTGTTGCAAAATGAAGGTACATGATTGGATATTACTAGAGTGTAAGATTTTTAGCTTATAATTGCGTTTTTCGACCATTTCGGTCAAGTTAAAGTTGACCAAAGGTTGAAATTTTGGCAGTTATCGTGATTTATATGAAAATATTTCAAAACTGATAAAAGCTACAACTATGAGTTATTTTCTGTTGTATTCTACATGAAATTACGCACATTTCCATATATAAAACTTTATGTAACGACTAATATAAACGGTGCAAACATTACTATTAGCGTGATCTAAAGAATTTCTGGCGGATGTAAGGAAAAAAGTTTTTTTTAAATTCACCATAAATCGAAATATTGTGCTAGAGACTTCCAATTTGTTGCAAAATGAAGGTAAATGATTGAATATTACTAGAATGTAAGAGTTTTAGCTTACAATTGCGTTTTTTTACCATTTCAGTCGAGTCAAAGTTGACCGAAGGTTGAAATTTTGGCAGTTATCGTGATTTATATGAAAATATTTCCAAACTGATAAAAGCTACAACCATGGGTTGTTTTTTGTTGTATTTTACATGAAATTGCACACATTTTCATATATAAAACTTTATGTAACGGCTAATATAAAACGATGCAAAAATTACGACAAAATGACAAAAGAATTTCTTAAATTTTCAGCCGAGTTACCGCATGGACGTAAGGAAAAAGTTTTTTTCAAAAATTTACCATAAATCGAAATATTGGAGCAACTGCGGCCAAGAGCTCGCCAGGACTAGCCAATCATCAAGATATCTCAGAAGACACATCCTACGTGAATGGGCCCAAGCTGCCACTCAGGTGAACACTCGGAGCGGTTGAGAGCCCAAAACAAAATGCCCTGAACTGGAACACCGTCCCAGCAAGGGTAAAGCAGAGGCACTTGCGAGTGGACTGGTGGATGGATATTTGAAAATACATATCCTTCAAGTCCACTGAGAGCATGAAGTCATACTCCCTGATGGCATCAAGAACAGACTGTACTGTTTCCATCTTGAACAGAGTCTGGTGAACGAACCGGAGAGAGATCTATGACCAGTCTCCAACCACCCGTCATCTTCTCTACGAGAAAATATGGTTGTAAAACCCCGGAGGCTGATTTGTCATAACTTCTGCAGTGCTTTTCTTCAGCATCACCTTCACCTCTTCCCACAAGGTTAGGTCCTTCAGCAAGCCGGGAACGTAAGTCTGGAAGCGGACCAGATCATTGGTGAGGGGAGGCAGGAACTCGAAGGATAGTAGATATCCTACCTAAAGGACATCCACTACCCAGGTTTCCGCTCCATATCGCAGCCATGTTGCCCAACGACTCGACAGGCAAACCCCTCACCAATGGCAGCAAGCGAAGAGGAATGCCACCCCTAGCATCCTCCTCCCTTCTTCTTACCCTTGCTCCCTTTCCTAGGACGGGAAGGGGGCTGAGGGCGCAGCTGTGCACCTTTCCTAGCAGGGGCAGAAGAAGACTGGGTTTTCCTCCGGGGCCCATGGAAGCCTGAGACTTCCTGGGACCCGAAGAGGAAGGGCCAGCCTGACCCAAAGGTCAGGCTGTAGTGCCACGCAAAGACCCAGGGGTCTTGGCCACTGCCTGGTGAACAAGCATGTCATTATTTTCGATCCTTAGCCTGTCCATCATGACCTCTACCTCTCCTCTAGGGAAGAGGGAAGTGGAACCCAGTACAGTACCAGTCCATTCCTGAGTGCCGATGCCAACTCCAAACTGACAAACCTGGCGACCTGAGACAACACAGTGTCTCTTTTCTTGAGCACCATGTTTGCCCACAGGTTAGCTGTCTGGTGGGTCAGGTAGGAAGTGGCCCTACCTCCAGACAACACCAGTCCCTCAATGCGGCTTCCTCCTCGGAAACATGAGACCCCAAAGAGGAAGAAGCAATCTTGGCCACTGCAAGGGAACTTGAGATCTGTCGAAGAAACTGTCTGGAATGCTGCCATGGCATTCGATTCCACTGATGCTGCCTCCTGCTGCAAAAGGGAAAGGAAACTCCTTCTGTACAGAGGAGGTCCAGCAAACTCAGACACAGACGAACCAGGTCTGGGTTAACCTGTTTTGTTGGCAAAGGCCTCTCCAAGGGATTGTAGTACTATTTCCTCTGGCAAGTGAGAGATTAAGGAAGTGTCTTGCATGATCAGGTGGACATAAGTGAGTTCTCCTACCCAGACACGAGAATTCACCTGGTCTAACCCCTTCAGCAAGTCATGACCATGGCAAGTCCATCAAGACTGGTTCCTTTTGGGGTCCCCCAAAAGCCTCAATGGCTGAAGAACAGTCCATGGGGAAAACCATGGTCTCTTCCTCGAGACCGTTAAACTGCCGTATCAAACAGACAATCTCAGAAAAAGTCCTCTGCAACTCGGGAGTGTCCAAGTCCTGGGGCATAGGACCCTTAAGCCCTTCTAGGCCACAGTCTTCCCGGGCTACTCCCTCTGCAGGAGAGTGACACTCACCAGAGCCCCCTGGTTATCTCTCTATCACTCGAGCATAAAACCGGTCCGGCCCGACCAAACACGGAGTATATGCTTCTGTGGTTGGGCTGGGATGGGAGCATGAATGGTACTAGACTGGAACCTTAGGCCTGTCCGACTCCTGGAAAACCCTGAGGAGGTGGAGGGGATAGGTGAGAGATCCCTAGCACCCTTACCAGACCTGTCAGAGGCCGAAGCCTTGGTAGGTGAGTACTATGGGGGGTTGTCAACCAGCAGTGACAACGGCCGTACATGTCAGGGAGAGCAGTCCCGTTTACGCGAACATGAACGGGGGCTTTTCCGAAGACGTGCTACAGTCTTCTTAGAAGCTGGAGCCTCTACAACAGAAGAAGACTGGACAGTGGACCTCCTCTTGCCTTCCCAAGGTGAGCGGGCATCACCTTTCCTGGACCCTTACATCTGTTCCCTTAGGAGAACGGGAAGGGGGTGAGTGAGCGCCGCACGCTCTCTACTCACTGTCACTCTCTGGGCTGTGGAAGCAGCTGGCCCCAAGTCCATAGACTGGGGACCCTTACTGGCCCAGGAAGGTGACTTCCCAGGACCAGTACCAGTGCGGCGGGGGTCTGCAGTGGGTGCTCCCATGCCAACAGCAACGGGAGCTGTAGTACTGGTAGTATCACTAGCGAGAGGCCCATAGCCTTCTCCATGGAAGAAGGCTGGCCGTCAGAAGCCCTACGGGACTTCTTACGGCTGGGAGAGGCAGCCATCTTCTATCTCCCATTACTAGCTTTGGAAGAAGGGGAGGAGGTGACAGCACACGATGAAGATGAAGATGATGAACATGAAGATGAAGACAAAGACAATGATTTCCGATTCCTCCTGTTCTACTTCTTCCGGTCGCAGCAGGGCTTGGACAGCAGGGTGAGGAGAAATATGTCACCAAGGGATGATGAAGCTGAGGGTAACACCTGTAAGCACACTACCGGAGGCAGGTGCGGTGTTATCAGTGACAGAGTGGTGGCCTTCAAGCTTATAGACATCGTAACCATAGAGGTAGTGACAGTTACAGTCGAAGCAGTTACTGGAAGGCCTTTGGAGGCCTTCAAGTGGGAGATCAATCCCTCCCTTTGGAGGCCTTCAAGTGGGAGATCAATCCCTCAACACTCGGCTCCCTAAGCCCCTAGTGCTTCACAACACCTGAAAGACAAGTCAGATTAGATGAGGCCATCTCCATTCGCCCCAAGGAGGAGTGTCCTACCAAGGACAGTTCCCCTACGAGCGAACGGAGACTGCTGGAGAGTAGTCAAACTGGTAAACCATTCCCCATTATGCTGGCTTTCTTTGACAAAACAGTAGGAGACAGCGAAGGAGAAACCACTCCCTTAGGAGTAGCAACAGCAGGTGGAAGCTTGGCCAGGGGCAAGAAGGAATCAGAGAGAATCTTCAATGTCACCAACAGGGTACTGCACTCTGATGACTACAGAGAAACTTTCTTCTCTCACTTCTTTTCCTGAGCAAACTCCACCCACTGTTCGTAAGGCCAGACTTGACGCTCACTACGTGGACCATTTTGATTATAGTCATGCTTCCTGCATGACGTACACAAAGTATGAGGGGTCTATAACAAGGAGAATCGTAGAGACGTCTTTACACGACGGCGGCCGAAAGCAAAGTGGAGTGCAGACAGACGAGTTGGCAGGGCTTTCCCCTACTGTCAGTAGCTAAAGACCTTATCTGAAAGTTAATGGCCATGACAGCTTGCGCTCACAAGCAAAATCCTATGTACAGACAGAAGGTTTGCATTTGTGTAGGAACAATACTACTGTATAAAAAAAATGCTTCTGTATCATAAAAACACTGAATTATTTTGACCGATACATTAGGTAAAACAAAATACGATGCGTGCACAGTATCTTGGCAATCACACTTCAGCATCTCATATATTGAAACTGTCAATTATCTAACTTGGTTCACACAATGTACAAATTGCATAACATCCTAATTCACAAAATACATTAGGAACAACGTAGCTTTTACTAGCTGAAACACATTCAACAATAAACCCTAAGTAAAATCTAGGATGAAATGAAAAGACTGAACAGGCAATACTTACTGTACCAATGAAATGTTTTGTAATATACTCATAAAGTCGCCATGAATCGTGATCTAGCTGGCTTTTGTCAGCACACCGCATAGGTGTAATGGGAGGGTGATCACCTGCATCATGACCCTTCTTGGGTCGCTGAATTCCTTCTTTCAAAATATCTCGCACAATGTGACCCCAGTCGCTATGATTATCTTGAATTCTTAAAGCTCCTCTACAGGGTAAGAAAGAGAAGGAAAAAAATTTAAAACATTTTCTTCTAGCAAAATAATATAAGTAAAGACCTAAAGCCCAAGAACTATAAACTGAATTAACGATAAATACTGCTACAGGCTGCAAGAAAAGAAGAGCACTATGCTAATTCTAGATTGCAAGATACAGCCATACAACATGTCTCTTTTATTCTGGCTAGCACCTCTTTGGCATCAGAAGAAAATTTATAAAGTCTTACTTCATATATGAAAATATTAATCAGAATGCAAAGAAATATAAATATTTAAAGTCATACACAGCCACATTATACAAAATAACGCTGATGATAACAGCAAGGAAACAAAGTACTTAAAAATGAGTTTTACATTTCACATGTTAAATGTGGGAAAGACACAATGGTATATTACCAAACTCCCCTAAAACCTAGAAGTATTTACAGGCTGCAACCAAACTACCTTTCACATAGCTAGATATACAGTATTTAGGGCCAAAGGCCTGGCACTGGAGCCACAAGGTTATACTCACTTAAGATCAAAATTTTCTGGATAATGTGTTGTCTCTGTTCTTGGATATGAAATATAACCTTGGGTGTATAATCTCTCAGCAATTGTCATAGCATGGTGAGGACCCATTCCAAGACCAGAACTGGCAACACGCATCAACTCTACAGTATTAAGTGCTAGAGGTCGAGGCTTTGCTTTCTCTTTCATTTCCACTCTCACAACTCTGAAATGATAAATTTAAAGACAAACAAATAAGATTTACAATGAAATATACAACTGCAGCTGAGTTTATATCAGTGCTGTATTTTGTGGTTAAAAAATCCCAGACACTTCAGTCCCAGTTCAAAATGAATACTGAAAGAAAACTCAGTCAGCTGCTAGCCCAGCACAGGCACATACTGCTCCCTGAGTCTTCAGCAGTCAACTGCCTCACTCTTTGACAGTGACACAATGTATATTGCTCACTGAAATCCCTATTCTTGAGAAACTGATTTCCTAGGATTGCCTAGGAAATCTGAATCACATAATCCATTTACTCAATTCTCATCAACTTCTGTTTTCTTTTATGCAATAAAAGAATTTGGAGAAAGAGAATTAATATGAGTACTTTTTCATGCCTGTTTGCAAGGAAAGTGCCACTTTGGCTCAGCTACTGCTACTTTCTCTTTAATGGTTTTGTGTGTGTGTGTGTGTGTGTGTGTGTGTGTGTGTGTGTTTAGCATTTTGGTGTTAACTAGTGCTATATGATAAGTGATAAATAGCTACAAAAGGTAGGCCAGTTAATTCATTTTCAAAATTAAGCATCCACTCACTTAACTGCAGACATTAAGATTTATGTAAATTAAATATGTATGTTCTATGATTAGTTATCTAATTGTTTTTATTTACAGGAGTATGCCCAATTTTATACTTTTTCCATTTTTCTCTTATTGTCAGGAAACTGATTTTGTGTGGTTTTCATTAATCGTAAGTACATTTTTCTTGAAGTAGTAATATCTCAACTCTCGAATCATTACTATCTTTTTGTATCTGGTATTGTGCCTTTCTCAATATATAGTTCATTGTATATCAAGTTTGTATCTTTCCTCTATATTACATTTCTCAAAATTCTGGAAGAGTTTTACACGTATTTGTATTTCCCTATTTGCTTAATCTTTGTTACAATGTACAATACAGACTGTATAATGTGCAGCATGATAAGGCTTGTAAGGTGCGTTTATTACGGTCTGATAGGGCCCATCATTTATTGTGCAGTTGTCTGAGCCAAGTCTGTTCCACTGAACTCATCTGTTTTCACTGCTCAGATTGCTCAGCATAAAAGTGCAACCTTCATCATGCCAAGGGAAGTCATAACGAATGGTTTAAATGTCAGGTTCCCTTCAGCCATGGAGTCTTCTGCTTCAAGATCTAGGCCCTTGGCAGAAATTTTGTCAGTGATTCTCATAAAGAAACTATCCTCTTTACTTTTCCTTCAAGAGCATTTACAGAGCTTGATAGTTAAGATTCTGCTACTACCACTTCCTATTCTCCTACTGAGATACAGGAAATCTACACTTGTACATAGAAGTTAAGAAATGCTAGATAGACCACCTATTGGAAGGACAGAAAGGTCCACAATGCAGAAACATACCTATGTCCATGCTCAGATACGTTCTTTGATGATCTTAGGAAATGCTTAGTGTCTCCAAAATCCTCCTTTCCCAGAGATAAGAACCAAACTAGTAAACAGAGAACACAGTGCCAGGTATGCTCCCAACCCAGGACCTGTTCTAGTTACCAATGCTGATATGATGTCAGGAGCCATGACCAGAGCAGCACAAGCAGACAGACTTGTAAGAACCAGCAGCGATGACAGCCACAAAAGGAAGAAGGCTGTGCCAGAGCCATGAAAACAGACAGGCTAGATACCCTGGACTAAACACCCAAAAATTGTAAGTGTCAGAAGCCATGGCCAGACCCAAGCAAGCAGATAGAAACTGCAATCACAGATCAAGTCCATGCCAGGACCAGACCCACACAGGCAGAGGAGCCTAGACCAGACCTACACTACTCAAGACCAAGCCTACAAACACAATTGTGTTTATCTTTTGGGTTGTAAAACTAGAAGGTGAAAAAATCCAGTAAAAATATAAATAAGAACAGCAGAAAATATATATATAAAAAATAATAAGCATAACAACATGAACCAAACCAAGCTGTAGCAAGTTCTATGACACCAGAGAATGAGTTTGTGCATTTGTATGTACCCTACACACACGATTGTTCTTATCTTTTAGGTTGTAAAAATAAAAATTAGAAAATATAGTAAAAATATAATGACAATGCATAAAATATAAATAAAAAATCAAAGGAGTTACAACATGAAACAAGCTGTAGGAAGTTCTCTGATGCCAGCAAATAAGTTTGAACATACGTACATACCCTACGCACATGATTGCGTTTATCTTTAATGTTGTAAAAATAAAAAATGAGAAAACCCAGTAAAAATATAAATGTGAATAGCATATGTAAATGAAAAAAAGAATATGCATAATAACATGCTGTAGCAAGTTCTCCGACTCCAGAAAAAGAGTTGTGCGTTGATACATACCTACCCACACAATTGTGCTTACCTTTTGGGTGGTAAAAGAAAAAATACCGTAAAAATAGATATGATAATAGCATAAAGTATACTGTAAACTAAAAAATCATAAGCGTTACAACACGAAACAAGTAAGCTGTAGCAAATTCTCTGGTGCCAGGGAACAAGTTTTTGCATTCGTTTGTATCCTACACACATGATTACATTTATCTTTTGGGTTTTAAAAATAAAAAATTATAAAATAAATTAAATATACACAGTATATGACAATAGCGTAAAATGCATTCGTACGTACCCTACACACACGATTGCATTTATCTTTTCAGTTTTAAAAATAGAAATTGAGAAAATCCAGTAAAAAATATAAATGAGAATAGCGCAAAATATAATTGAAAAAATAATAAGCATAACAACACAAATCAAAACAAGCTATAGCAAATTCTCTGGAGCCAGCAAATGGGTTTGCATTTGTGCATACCCTATGCACATGATTAACTTTATCTTTTAGGTTTTGAAAACAAAAAATGATAACGTAAATTAAATACACGTAGTATATGAGAAGGGCGTAAAATGCTTTTGTACGTACCCTACGCACACGACTGCATTTATCTTTGGGTTTTAAAAACAGAAACTGAGAAAATCTAGTAAATATATAAATGAGAACTGCATAAAACATAAAACAGTAAGCGTAATAACACAAACCAAAACAAGCTGTAGCAAGTTCTCTGACACCAAAGAATGATGTTTGTGCATTCGAACATACAATACGCACATGACTGAGTTTCTATTTTAAGTTGTAAAAATAAGAAAAATTACAAAATACACTAAAAATACAGATGATAGTAGCATAAAATATAAATTTAAAAAATCATAAGCATAACAAGTTCTCCGACAGCAGAAATTGAGCTTGTTTGTTCATAGATACAGTGCTCCCCCATTTTTATGCAGGGGCAGGTTCCAGAATCTACCGCGGAAATGCAAAACTCCCCTCTACAAATGCTTATAACTGGCTTATAACTGCCAAATACCTTGTATCCCTTAAACTAAAAAGCTTATAACAGCCTTTTTTAATATTTCACAGCTTAATTTGACAGTTCAAACAAATATACAGTAAACCCCCAGTATTCGCGTTCTCACGATTCGTGGACCCACGTATTCACGGATTTTTCATTAGAACATATCTACCCATTATTTGCGGAAAACTCGCCCATTCGCGTTATTTTTCACCGAGATATATTCACTAAATACAGTAAACCACCCTTATTGCGTTCTCACAATTCGCGGACTCACGCATTTGAGGGTTTCTCTGTGGAATATATCTACCCATTAATCTTGGAAAATTCGCCCATTCACGGTATTTTTCACTGAGAAATATTCACTAATTACTGTATTTTCATATAATTTTCATGAATTAAAGCACTTTTTGTGATAAAACTATTAAAATACTCAGGTATAAGCATTTTTACAGGATTTTTCTTGTGTTTCAACTCTCAAAATGGGCAGTTCTAAGTGTTTTTGGAGGGGTTTTTAGTATTCGCGGGTTTTAGCTATTTGCGGTGGGGTGCGGTACACATCCCCCGCGAATACGGGGGTTCACTGTACAGTATTTTCATCTCATTTTCATGACTAAATGCACTTTTTGTGATAAAACTATCAAAATCCAATATGACAATAATATTTCTAAAATATTTTTAAATTTTGCGCGGGCGCAGGCAGCAGCATAATCAGGCAGTGAGAGAGACCAAATTACAATAGACAACTTTTCCTCCATCTCTTTATCCCATCTTCTAGTTAAAAAAGTAAAAAAGAATGATAAAAGTATTGTTAGTAACGTTATACTCTTGTGTAAATGTGTACAGCCATAAACAACCGACCAAGAAACTGTTGTTTTGCTTATAACAGAATCAGATAACAATAGTCGTTTACATGTATTTCAACCATCGTACGGTAAATAAACAATCACCATAGGTTATGGCACAAATGAAGTTAAGTAGAATAGGACTGACATATTTTTACATTAAACCCTTCTTCAGTATGGATAAAAGATCCTCAAGGAAATATACTGCTAAATCCAAGCTGCAAGTTGTAGCTGAAGCTGAGACAACAATGTTCAAGCTGCTAATGACTATACTGTAAATTATCATGCATCAGCAACATGGATGAAACTCGATCGTAATTAAAATGGGAGAGAAAGTATTTTCATCAAAACTACTGGGCATGAAAGAACATATCACTGCTATTTTTACTCTGATAAACAATAAATACGTAAAGCACGTATTATGATGAAATCAAGTGAAAATAGCGAACGGAATCTTGAATTTTTTTTTACACAAAACAAACTCCCCCAAACGGCCATCATCAATCATCATCTATTAACGAAAATAGATAAATTAATTTCACAACGAGATGTATTTTAGTTATATTTCAACTTAAAAACCCTTCATGAACGAAAAATAAACTTGCCCCTTATAAATAAAGTATCTAGGCTCTAGAGATTCATTTACGCTAACTAGAAGCAAGAAGAGCGCTCTGAACTGAGTTAAATTCGGCGAAATAAAGCCACGTAAACATTTCCAAACCAAAACATTGATTGCTATGATAGCAATTTATAATACAAAAGCGATATAAGAATATATATACAATATGAATGGATACAGTGAATTAGGGCATAACATTTTAAAAGATCCATGGAAAAGATGCATATTCGTTATGCTGACGTTTGTATAATACGATATGTGAATATAGAGTACAGTATAATGTAGGCTACGCTACTGTGTATGTATAAAATATACTGTAGTGTAGGCTAAGCTAATTATTGTTTGTTATTCAATTTCTCTTTGTATTGAATTATCATAAGTCACTTTGCATGAACCTCCAGAATTAGCTGATTATATAGAGTATATTTTATCGCGTAGGCTAGGCTACCATAAATGTATACAGTACATGGTGCCAAATACCCTAGTGTAGGCTAGGCTATGTTCGAGATACGTTTTGGTATTTCTTATGTTTTTCCAACAAACAATGGTTTTTTTTGGAACCTAACCCCATTGTAAGTAGGATAATACCTGTATAAGCATTTTTAGTTTGTTCTGTGTGTGTTTGAACTATCAAAATAGGCAGTTCTAAGTGTTTTTAGAAGGGTTCTAAGTATTTGCTGGTTTTAGTTATTCATGGGGGTGTGTGGTATGCATCCCCCGAAAATACGGGGGGTTTACTGTACCTTAAATTATCATACTAAAGCAATTAAATATCATTTCAAACAAAAATACACCAAATCATCATCCCAAAACACCCAAAGTAACCTTACATTACAGTACACTCCAGCTGCTGTTACTCTTAAGAGGCTATATGCACCCCTAAAACACTTATAACTGCCTAGACAAAAATATACCTCAAACTATCATCCCAGAACACCCTAATATCATTTCAAAGTCATGCTGCAAAATTACTGTTACTCTTAAGTATCCCCTATCATTCAGACACGCATGTTTTCTTTGGCCTACGCAACTTTGTGCATCATTCTGTGCATACTGTAATGCACTGGGCGTACATTTTACGTATATTGATATTTCCCTGTGTAAATGATATTTACTGTACAGGTACATATTTTAGGATAGTACTGTTACTGTATAGAGCATCTAAAATATGTGGGTAGTTTAGAACGATGGGACACACACCTCCAAACAGAATGCTAGGTTTGTTACATCATGTTAGTATTTTTGTGATTACATACAAATACATTTATGATAAAAAACATGATTTACTACATTAAATTCTTGGTTTACGTCATTTTGTGGTTAGTCCTCACCATCTCCCATAAATTTATTAAAAAATTCTTGTGCCATCATTCTCTCTCTCTCTCTCTCTCTCTCTCTCTCAGTATACATATATTGTACTGAGAAAACACAGCAAAATACCTAAGAAACGTTATTTCACTTACAGAATCTATTTATACTATATTGATCTAATCATCATAAAAATATTTAAAATTTGAATTTCATACATAGGCTCCAGTAGCAATTTTTCTGTGATGACATAATCTCTCTCTCTCTCTCTCTCATATATCAGTACTGTACTGTACATATTCTTTAATGAAAATATCAATTACTGTACCGTATGCATAAAAAAACATGAAAATAAACAAATCCAGCAATTCACGACAGATCGACATAGGTAGCATTGCCATATTTTTTGCTTTACCCGATTTATTTCATCACAAGTTTAGTTGACTATGATTATCACACATATAACAGTGCACAAGAGAATATTTTATCACTGTTGATGTTTCATCTCTAATCACCGTAAAAATATTTAAAATCCGAATTTCATACGTAGGCAACTCTCAACATTCTCATCCCAGCCATAGTTTACGTGCCTTTAGTTCTTGTCCCCAGCAAGTTACTGTGCTTTGATGTACGTACAAACATTTAAGTTTTCTCTCTCTCTCTCTCTCTCTCTCTCTCTCTCTCTCTCTCAAACAGTATACATACTGTAGTACTTTAATGAAAAAAAAAACAGCAAAATATCAATGAAACATTATTTCAAAAACAGAATTCATTTATACTGTGCTTAGACTTCGATGTAAAAACCACAGCTCTCTCTCTCAGTATACATATATTTTAAAGTAAAAATACAATTTCTGGGCTCGACCTGTGTCACCCAGTGAAATGGTTCCAATAGCACACATTTCTAGGTATAACTATTGAGTTATACCTAGAAATGTGTGCTACTGGAACCATTTCACTGGGTGACACAGGTCTTCCCCCAGAAATAGATTTTTCCTTTGTCAAAATCCCTTAATTAGGGAATAAATAGTGTTGCTCTACAAAAAAAAAACAAATTAATCATAATTTTTGAGATATGGCTCAAAAAAAAACTGCAAGTTAGTGAAATTTCCCCAGCGGACAAGTGACTGTGTTTCACAAAAATCCATGACAAAGTGAACCGAACCATGAACTTGCACAGGACGATTGGGGGAAGACAAGACCACTGTAGTCTTTTTCTTGGAAAGACCTCTTCGAGGTCGAGAGATGAACAGACATGACACATCAGCACCAGGAACACGTTTGCAAGCAGGAGAGCCACATGCGTAGTCGGAAGATGACAGAGAAACAGAAATGGTCCTACAGTTCTTCCGGCAAGGAGCAGCGACGAAGTCCCTAATCCTCCAACGTCTGACGGGGGGGGAACTGGACAGGTGAAGATGAAGACGAAGAGGACGAAGAAGACGATAATGGAGAGGAAGGTCTGTGGCCCATCTTCTTCAAAACACATCTGTACCTCTCACGGAAAACGATGTTGACTCTGTCCAATACAGCCTGAATGATAGAGTCTGGAGACAGAGCAGGAGCAGATGTCATCATCGCAGAGTATACCGATGGCAGCTGAGAAGTCACAGGGACTGAGGCTCTAAGCGCAGCAGCAGGGAGAGCCGCTGGTCTGGAAACTGTCAAGGCAGCTGAGCTGGGACCCTGAGAAGACGTAGCTTTAGCAGAAGTTGACCCAAGATGATGCACAAGGAAGTCCGATGGCAGACAAGGCGTACCAGGAACAGCAGCACTCAACCCAAAAGAGCAATGGGCAGGAGGACTGGGAACTGTCACGGCGGCCAACACGGGAACGTGAGAAGACATGAAGTGGGATAACTAGTGCAGCAGATAATTGCATATTTCATAAGAATCGTTCAGATAGTGAAACAAGCATGAAATTTTGCACAAGTGCTCTTTAAAGTTCCCTCTATCAGAAAAGGGCGCTGGCCACGCAAAAAATTTAATATGGCGGCCAAATTCCAAGATGGCGGCCAGTATCGACAGATTTTGGCTAATTTTTCACTAGAATGGCATGTATTTGCTTCTGGCAATATGGTAAAGCTCTTCCATACTATTTCTTGTGAATATTATGTTTCTGTAGCTTCCCAGTACAGTTTACCTTTAAATATGGGGGCTATATGGCTGCCAAGAAAAGGTAGAAACAATAATTATAATGAGAAATAATGCCCGTTCAACAATTATCGTTTTAAGCATGGATCTTGGTTTCTGTGGTTTTAGATCCTAATGAGGCCATCTCTTTCGAATAACTCATCAATTTTGAAGGAAAATTAATAAATGTAAAAGAGTGTATGTCTGCACACAACCAGGGCACACTGGTGACATCACTGCTGTGTAACTCAGCATGGGGTTCAGTGCCAGCTAATCCAGCTTTACTAATCCTGTAGTCTTAGACTAGTAGTTGTAGTATAGTTTAGTTTAGTGTCCCAAATGCTTTCTAACAGCCCCAGACCAGCTATAGTTAGATAGCCGCACCTGAATAGACAGGATGTGCCAGCGCGAGAGCCGAGCCAAGGGTATGGGGGCTGTACATGATGGTTCATGTACTTACCCGGATGGTGTACAGATCACACGGGACTTAAATGGCACTGGATGAATGATCGGGCTAGGTGTAGGGAGACCGAACCTAGTTGAATCCCATACAGGAATGTGTGCTTTGTTTAAGGTGGTAAAAGGATAACCCTCGGCCTTAATCAAAAGTGAAATCATGGCAGAATGTGATGCCAATCCAATATTGAGCAGTAGAAAAACAAACTGGAGTTTGTGTTGTCTTTGTCAGAAGGACAAAAGAGGTGAGCACTTGACATCACCTCCAAGTCATCATGTCCTAGACCATGATGGGTACACAATGCTGGCAAGGAACATTCCCATGTTCAGTGAAATTAATGAAATGCCACTGATAATGGATCCAGCAAGGCTGGATGAAGGTGATGGCATAGAGGCCACTCTCAGGAAAAATGCAGCAAAATACCATGTGAACTGTCGCTTGTTGTTTAACAACACTAAACTGGACCGTGCAAGAAAGCGACAATCCAATGACCAGACCAGCAACACTGAGACTAGTCGTGCAAAACTGCGCCGAACCAGTCATGACAATGAAATTTGCATTTTCTGTGAGAAAGTGGCACCTGCATCTGATCTCAGACAGGCTAGTACTAAGGGCCTTGACTTGAAATTGCGTGAATGTGCAGAGATACTTAGTGATGGCAAGCTCCTTGCTAAGTTGACTGGTGGGGATGTCATTGCACAGGAGTTTAAGTATCACCATGCCTGTCTTTGTGCCCTCTACAACAGAAAAAGGTCCTACCTGAGGAGCCTTGAGAAAGACCAAGGTAGCACTGAGTCAGAATCAGATGTGTATCCACTAGTTCTGTCAGAACTGATGACATACATTGTTGAAAACAACCTTTGTTCAGATGATCCAGTCACATTTCAGCTGGCAGATATTTGCCACCTCTACCAACAACGTCTGGAACAATTAGGTGTAGAGTCACCAAGTGTAAATTCCAAGAGACTCAAAGACAAACTTCTGGCAGAAATTCCAGAACTTGAGGCTCATAAATCTGGCAGAGATGTATTACTTGCATTTCAAAAGGATGTGGGAAAAGCACTTGCTCAATCATCTGATCTTTCAGAGGCAGTTATCATTGCTAAAGCAGCAAATATTCTCAGAAAGTCTATACTTGATCATCAGTCACGGTTTGATGGCACATTTTCTGAGGCTTGTGTACGAAATTCTGTGCCTCCTCTCCTGCTCCAGTTTGTAGGGATGGTTGAGCATGGGGCTGACATCAAGTCACAGTTACGATTTGGAGCATCAAAGTCAGACCAGGCCATTGCACAGCTCATGCAGTTCAACTGCTACTCCCGATACAAAGAGGAGCAACAACTCATAGACACTCCAAAGACAGAGAAACACCATTCCCAGTCTACATGGGACTCTCAGTCTATGCCAAAACCAGGAAGAGAAACCTGGTTGAAATGCTACATCAGTATGGCCTCAGTATCTCTTATGACAGAGTACTGGAGGTCTCTGCACAGTTAGGAGATGCCACAGTTAGCAAATATGTGGAGGAGGGTGTGGTCTGTCCCCAGTACTGCGAAAAGGGTTGTTCACCACTGCAGTGATGGACAACATCGACCACAACCCATCTGCAACTACTGCCACTACCTCCTTCCATGGAACTAGCATCTCCATATTTCAGCACCCCACCAAGGAGAACACTGGACAGGAAAGACAGCAACTAAAGTTTGCACCTGAGAAAGTGAGGTCGGTGCCTGAATTGCCGGACACATTCACAAACATCTCACCAGCTTCCTTTCAAACAAAGAACCCTGTGCCACCAAACACTGCAATACCAAAGCCACCCACAGATATCTTGGGGCCACAGCTTGCACTGGAGTATCAGTGGCTAGACAAGGTCATAGTCACCCAGGAAATAGATGATGCAGTGAATCTGACGTGGTCAGCTCATCACGCTTCAATGAAGAGAAGCCCAGAATTTGAAGTAACCATAACTTCATTGCTTCCTCTCCTGCGTGATCAGGCTCATTCTGTTGCTACGATCAAACACGTGATGCAGAAAGTGCAGGATGTCACTGATTTTCTGAACCCTGGCCAGATACCCATAATCACATCTGATCAGCCAATCTATGCCGTAGCAAAGCAGGTGCAGTGGCAGTGGCCTGATCAGTATGGCGAAGACAAGTATCTGGTAATGTTTGGTGGTCTGCACATTGAGATGGCAGCAATGACATCTCTGGTACTCTTCTTCATGGCAGTGGTTGGACAGGAGCTCTGGTGGAGGCAGGAGTTGCTTCATCTGGAACTGCAGAATCCTTCCTGTCAGCTGCAAGTGTAACCAGGACACGGCAGATGCACCAGGTTACAGCCTCTAGTTTGTACAAACTCCTGAGGACAGCATACACTGACTACTGTGCTGAGAAAAAGCAAACAACAATGAGCAGGCATTAGAGTTTGAGGAGTGGTGTGACCTTCGAAGACAGCAGAGTCCACAGTTCCACTTCTGGCACATGGTGTTGTCTATGGAACTTGTGATATTCCTACTGATCAGGTC
The DNA here is from genome assembly GCF_040412425.1 of Macrobrachium rosenbergii. Lineage (NCBI taxonomy): Eukaryota > Metazoa > Arthropoda > Malacostraca > Decapoda > Palaemonidae > Macrobrachium > Macrobrachium rosenbergii. The sequence goes on along the minus strand of NC_089750.1, from coordinate 43,700,649 downwards.
CTTCCGTGAGGCCAATTTTGTCCTCTACTGCCAGGCATTGCATGAGCTGATACCCTACTTCTTTTCCAACAATAATACAAACTATGCTCGTTGGCTGCCTATTCACCTCAGGGACATGCTTACCCTAGAGAGTTCACACCCAGAGTTGCACAAGGAGTTCAAGGCTGGCAACTTTGTTGTGCACAAGACCAGTCGCCAGTTCTCAGCAATGGCTCTTGACCAAGCTCATGAGCAGACCAATGCCTTTATAAAGGCTGATGGCGGAGCCATTGGGCTGACTGAAGATCCGTCAGCACTCAGAAGATGGATGGTGGCTGGCCCAGAGATCATCCGCTTGGTGTCTGCATACGAAACAGAGGTTCAAAGTAAGGAGTCTAATGAGCAGACAACACACCATGAACAAACACCTCATGCGCAGAAGACATTCTTGGAGAGAGTCAGCAAGCTGTCATTGGCTTTGCAACACTTGGGAAGTCCTTTTTCAGGAAGAGAGCCAGGATCTGTATTCCATTGACAACAAAGACATTGCCCACCCCAGCTCAGCAGAACTTCTACAGACACACCTTGACAGAGGCCGCACTAAATTTCAGAAGTTTTCAGACTCTTTGGCAAACAATGCAGTCTCCTTCTATGAGCCGATAAAGAAGAACAGAACTGACTTCTTCAGGCAAGAAGCTGCTCCTGTAGAACAGTCAAAGCAGAAACTTCTGAAGGAGGATTGCCAGCTTTTCTCAAAGCTATTTATATCCTGTCAGAGCCGTGAATGTGATCTGCAGGAATTCTTCCAGCACGAGAATCAAACATTCCCAGCTTCCCTTAGTGAGGGTGGTAGGCTGTACACATGTCAGAAGTCTCAGCTGACCTCGGTCCTGGAGAGTCATGTTACACTAGAAGACAAAGAACCAAAGACTGATGTCCTCATTGTAGATGGATCAGCTTTGGTCCATGCCTTGCCACCAAAGAAAGGAAAGACCTTTGAGGGCTATGCACTTTGCGACTTCTTGCCTGTGATACAATCCTATAGCAGCAAGTACACATCATCACATCTTGTATTTGATGTATACAATACATCCAGCCTCAAAGCTGAGACCAGGCTCCAACGTGGTCAAGGAGGAAGGCGCAAGGTGACAGACAAGAACACAATTCCATCCAACTGGCGCAATTTCCTAAGACACGATGCCAACAAGACAGAGTTGTTCCAGTTCCTGGCAGACAAAGTTGCCCAGATGTCTGCCACAAATGTTGTCATTGCCACGAAAGGGTCTGCTGTCCTCAGCACTCATGAGGCTAGTCTTCAGGGACTGGAAAAGTGCTCTCATGAGGAAGCTGACACCGCATCTTTCTCCATGCCAAATATGCCACAGAACATGGAGCCAAGACCATCACGGTTAAAGCAAATGACACAGATGTTCTTGTCGTTGCAGTCAGTGCTTTCTCCACTCTCCACAATCTAGGGCTAGAGAAGCTATGGGTGGCATTTGGCCAAGGCCAGAGCCTGCGCTGGATTGCTGTGCATGACCTGTGCAACTCTCTGGGGCAGGAGAAGGTGAATGGCATGCTCTTCTTCCATGCGTTCACAGGCTGTGATACAGTGTCAGCCTTCCGGAGCAAGGGCAAGAAGACCGCCTGGCAGACATGGAACATCTTTCCAGAGGCCTCCACTGTGTTCTCCAAACTGAGTCACTACCCTCTCAGAGTGGAAGAGAGTGACCTGAAGGTCCTGGAGAGGTTTGTCATACTTATGTATGAAAGATCCAGCACTGCTGGCACTGTGGATGAGGCTAGACTTGATATGTTTGCCAGAAAACAAAGGGCATATGAGGCCATTCCACCAACCAGGGAGCTCTCCTCCAACACACCAAGCGTGCTGCGTACCAGGCTGGTTGTGTGTGGGGCAGGCCACCCAGTGTCAGCCACAGCCAGAGAACCCTGCTGAGTGGGGATGGCAAAAGTCTGGTGAAGCATGGCAAGTCCTCTGGACAACCAACTCGCCCTTAGCCAAGAGTTGCCAACAGCTTACCAAATGTGGATGCAAAGCAGGCTGTCGGGAAAGGTGCAAGTGCTACAAGCTGGGTCTTCCCTGCACAGCTCTGTGCACTTGCAAATGTGAAGTCTAGATAAATATTGCCCTCTCTTCAGTAGATAATCTAGCTTGAGCATCCAACGTGTCATGCTATGCCTACCTTCTTATCCTCGAATTTTTCAAAGGTGTAGGTTGAGAGACCTATACATTGATTGGTTATGTTTAGTCCGTATTTCTCTTCTTTTCTTTTTATGGTTACAGTCTTAGACACAATGTTGTATGTGACCATACCATTACTATTTCAGTTGAAAATAGCATATTAGTTAAACTGTCTGATCACATGAATATACCATTAAATAAAACAGTTGGTCTGTATGTCTGCTAGCGCTGTGGATAGAAAAAAAACTTTTATGGCAACCATTTTGTACGCCATCTTGGTTACAATTCATTTAGTAAGGGTTTTCAATAAATGTGTGGTATGGAACATTTTTATAACCTAAAAGTCGAGGTTTAAAAAAAAAAAAACTGGCATATTCCATCCAATAGATGCTCCCAAACCAGTGAATCTCAACATAGATGGCGCCATTTTGAAAAATAGCCGCCATCTTGGATTTTCAGGTGGCCAGCGCCCTTTTCTAAGAGAGCGTAGTCTTAGGAATGTTTGTGCCAAATTTCATGCTTGTTTCACTATCTGAACGATTTTTACAGCAATCTGCTGCACTAAACAGGCCGCCTAAGGTTGGTACCCCTGATAGGCCTAATGAAGCCCAAATGCTTGACATCTTGCTGGACAAGAAAGAGGCAGAACAAAAGGAGCTTGAGAAGCATCCATCAAAGGAAGAGAGAACCCTTCCCAAGATGGTGCCCCCGACTTCCTCCTATGCTGCCTCTTCTTGACAAAGACCCTCCATTGCTCAGGAGACCAAAAACACTCAGGGCAAGGATTACTTGCATTACAAGCGTTAGACCTGAATGCAAGTAGAATGAGGATCAGTCTCAAAAGAAGCAAGAAAACAAGAGCAAGGGTAGTTAGTGTCCTGTTACCTTTTCTTGAAACTCCTGAAGTGCCAGGAAGGCTGCTTTCAACTCCAGAACATTGATATGCAGTTGCCTGTCCTGAAGATTCCACACTCCCGAAGTCAAAAGGTCCTCAAAGTATGCTCCCCAACCCTCGTATGAGGCGTTCGAGAATAGGAAAATCTTTAGAGGGGGAGGAAGAAGAGACATTCCTATAGCCAAGTTTCTGTCATCCAGCCAACACAGTAGGTCCCTTCTCACTTCTGCTGACAGAGGGACCTACACAGAGGAAAATCCCTTGACGGGAACAAAAACTCTTTCAGTCTTCATTGGAGACCCCGAAGATGAAGATGGCCATGGAGAACAAGTTCCTCTAGGGAGGACAAGAATCCTGGAACCACTTGTCACTGCCGTACTGGTTGCTTCTGTTTGGACAGGAAGGACCGGGTAGCTTTCTTGAACTTTTCAATCCGTTGGTCCCATGGAAATACCCTCGACAATATTGTCTGTGATCATGCCCAGGTAAAGAACCTTTTGGCTGGGAATTAAACTTGACTTTTCCAAATTTATCACAATGCCTAAGCTGTGACAAAATTGGAGAAGACGATCCTTGTCTTGGATTAGCTTTTCCTGAGAACTTGCTAAGACCAACCAGTTGTCAAGGTACCGCAAGAGTCGAATTCCCTGAGAATGAGCCTACTTTGACACTAGGGTGAACACTTGTAAACACCTGAGGGGCAGTTGTAACAAAGCGGACTTTGAATTGGAAAACCAGTTCCCCCAGACTGAAGCGAAGAAACTTTGGGGATGAGTGATAGATTGGAAGGTGTCTCCATCTTGAATCGGGTCTTCCTGAAGAACAGATTCAGGGTCAAGAAAAACCTGACTGTAAAATCCTGGAGATGGATGCCTGACTACTTCCACTGCTCCTTTTCCATCATTTTCTTCACTTCCTCCCCAAGACCTAGAAATTTTAGTGAGTCCTGGGCATAAGTCAAATGTTGGAGAGGAAGGTCGGAGAGGGGGAAAATCGAAGGGTAGTAGATATCCCACCTGTAGAACATCTACTAACCACTTCTCTACCCCAAAACTCTGCCATGTAGCCCCATGGCTCACCAGACACCCCCCACTGGCAGCAGTGAGGGGCGCCCACCCTATTGCTTACTTCCTCTAGCCGTAACTCTAGCTCCTCTCCCTGGTCTGGAAGCGCGGGGCTGAAAGGGCTGTTGTTGAGGGGCTTTCTTTGATGATGGAGCAGTCTGACTGGATCTCTTGGTAGGGGTCGTATTAGGGATCTTAGCAGAATGTTGAGGTCTAGATTTCCATGAGCTAGGGCGAGAAGGACCAGCAGATTTTGATACCGCTTGGTGAACTAGCTAGTCATTATTGTCTGACCAATGTCTATCTACAGCAATGTCAAGTTGCTCCTATGGAAAGAGAGATGGACAGCTCAGAATATCCCAGTTCCTCAAACCCAATAAGGAATCAGTACTGACGAACCTAGAAACTTCTGAGAGGGCTGCATCTCTTCTCATTAACAAGTTGACCCAAATATCAGCATTTAAATGAGTCAGGTAGGAAATTACCTTACCACCAGACTGTAAACCTAATATAAGGGCCACTCACTCTCTTCTGTACTGCCCATTACAGTGGAAGAGATTTTGGCCACTGCTCTGGACCATAAATCCAACCAGGGGACAGTCTGGAAAGCAAAAGAGGCAGCTGACTCCAAGGCAGCAGCCTCCTGAGGAGTGAAGGAAGGGCCCTCTGCCATAACCTGATCCAAAGACACTTGATCGAACAGAATTATCATGCCCAGATATGAGAGAATTAACATGACTCAGAACAGAATCAGCATGATTTCAGTTTGGCAACTCTATAGAAGTCTTTGAATTCTTCTTAGGACAGAGCAAAGCTTCAGTGCCTGTAGGGAGATCCGAAGTAGTTGCAACTTCCTTAGAAAGATTGTTGTACTCATGAATGAGCTCAACAGCCTCAGCGTATGTAGTAATAAAATCCTAGTTTTCTAAATCTTCTGCCTCCTGACCATGTAAATCTCTTTCAACTCTCTAGGCTGGATCCGAAGAATGGGGAACATCTTCGTTTAAAACTGGGCACAGGCCCTTACAGGTCCTAACACCTTCTTGGGGGCTTGAATGCCTGCTGTAAGCCTGGCATATCCGGATTAACTGCATAAACATGTCTCCCTTCATGGACGTCTCAAAACACGGCTGCGGGAACTGGGGCGGTGATTACAAACCCTCCAGGGAGAGCATGAGCGAGAACGATAGACAGACAAACGCCCATATGGACTTGAACCAACAGGACTTCTGGGACGCTGGAGACTTAGCATGGACATGCCAGCTGGAACAAGACACAATGCCTCTAGAAGGTGAATGTGACCGAAAAGACAATGGCCAATGTTGGGTACACATACGTGTGTGTGAGATTTCCCATGTCACAGGATTTCTTGATAGGAGCTTTATTGTCTTTCCTGCGAACTTGAACAGGATGATCAGAGGAAGATGAAACCACTAAAGAACTTCTCTTGGAGGGGATCTGTCTGGAAGGGTCTACCAAGGGCCTAGAGACAACTGTACGTGATGCTTCCACGTCAGAAACACGGCTGTGAGTGGGAGAGACATGTACGTGGTTGGAAGATGACGGAGAAAGAGAATCCGAGATGGTCCTATGATTTATTTTGCAAGGAGGAGAGACAAAGTCCTTAATCCTCCAATGTCTGACAAGAGAGGGCCGAGCAGACGAAGATGACAAAGAAGAAGATGAAGATGAAGATGAAGATGATGATGAAGACAAAGTTGAAGACGGAGGCCTGCAACGTTTCCTCTTCACGACACATCCGTACCTTTCTCGGAAAACAATAACTCTGTCTACAACTGCTTGAATGAGAGACTCTGAAGATGGAGCAGTAGTAGCATTTACCACCACAGTGTACACCTTTGACAGCTGAGACGTCACAGGAACCGAAGCTCTAAACAAGGGTGAGGGGAGAGCCACAGATCTAGAAACTGTCATGGCAGATGGGACTGGAATGCGAGAAGACGTAGCCACTGCTGATGTCGACCCAAAATGTTGAGTGGTGTAAACCATTGACAGATGGAGCGTCACAGGAACCAAAGCTCTAGGCATAGGAGCGGGTAGAGCTGCAGGGGTGAAAACTGTCAAGGTGGTCGACACGGGAACGCGACAAGACATGAAGTGGGACAACAGGCCACCCAAGGTTGGTACCACTGATAGGTCTAAGAGTAGAAAAAGATGGCACTGCCTCCTACCTCTCAGGGGAGAAACCAAGAGAGCGGGGACAGCAAAGATATCTCCCAACCCCTGTCCCGAAACTTCCATGGGCAAAGCCATGAAGAATGGGGAGGGGTAAAATCTTCCATGGAAGATGAAGCAACGGGAGGAAGTTTGGACAAGAAAGAGGTGGAACAAGCAGGAGCCTGAGAAGCCACCATCGAAAGAGGAGAAACCCCTTGCCAAGATGACATCTCCAACTTCCTCTTATGTTGCCTCTTCTTGGCAAAGACCTTCCACTGGTCAGGAGACCAAGAATGACATTCATAAAAAGGATTAGTAACATTACAAACATTAGCTCTGCATCTGCTGCAAGTTGAATGTGGGTCAGTCTCAATCGAGGCAAGAAAATGAGAGCAAGGGTAGTTGCCAACACCCAACACCAGGACATTTTCTTTGAGGCTTATAATTGGGTGGCTTAGATGAGTCTTGGGTTTGCATTTTCAAAAGCAAAACAAGCACAAACACACAACATAGCCTTATATCACAAAGCAACCAAGAAACCAAACCAAAGAAAACACTGGATTCAGTAGAAAGGGCAACAGCATGTACTACTAGAAAGGCAGTAATGAAGAACCTGAATGCATCACAGCATCATGGGTGAGAGGAGGTCGCCAGATGCCTCTTGTCTCATCCCATTAGCCGAACCTCATTGCCGCCAATTCCGTGTTTTACAATTTTATATGATTTTTACCGATGTCAGCTGGTGCTACAAGAATTTATCCTTACTCTAAGATCCAAGTTTATTCCGCATGTGAATAAATACAAATTCAGAAGAAAATGACATTCTTGTGTACAGACTATCACAAAATGAAACTAATATAATTCTACTTACTTTGCTTTTTTATGCTCCTTAACCATATTCAAAAACATATTTGCAACATCCTTATCAAAACTTCTGACTCTCTCCCACTCAAGAGTCATCTGACGCTCCTGGGTCACAGCTACTCTTATCTTGAGGAATAAGAAAAGGCAAATTAATATTGTAAAAACCCAGAACCTTTAAATGAAAAAAATTCTGTTAAACTGAAGCATGTACAGTAAACCCCACATATTCGCTGGGGATGTGTACCCCACCCCACACGAATACCTAAAATCCACGAATACTTAAAACCCCTCTAAAAAATTTAGAACTGCCTATTTTGATAGTTTAAACACAAGAAAAAACCTCTAAAAATGCTTATACCTGAGTATTTTATTAGTTTTATCACAAAAAGTGCATTTACTCATGAAAATTATATGAAAATGCAGTAATTACTCAATACTTCTCAGTGAAAAATACCGTGAATGGGCAAGAAATTTTCCGGTTTACGACGGGTTCCGAATAATGGGTAGATACGCTTTGGGTGCATTGAAAACGAAACCTGCATTTTTATTGAATCAAAAACATGAGTCCGAACATGAATCTTGAGAACACGAATACAGGGGGTTTACTGTAAGGTAATCTAATTAAATCACTTAGCTACAATTCCCCAAAACAACAAAATGCTCTGATGCCTTAGACAGTAGTAACACACTTAATCCACAATCATGATGGTATTCTAAAATGACATGTTTGTGTGTGGTATTATACGCATTTTCTGGATCTCACACTCTGATACAATATTTCTTGGATGCAACATGATATATATACCACATTAGCCTTACAAAGGCTTTTTTACAAAATTTTGCCCAGTACGAAATTAATGTAATGGGTCAATAACTAGCCAATAACATGCAGTCTTTGACAGATTTGCAGTTATTATCACATACATGGAAAGGTATTCTGAAATTTTCTTGTGTATAACCAGCTCACTCTTTTCCAGAGAATGTGTGATTATGGTACTGTGTATGGCATGTCATCAGGGCCAGGAGTCTGGTAACACTAATTCCAATTTTTTTAGGGAAACAGGTAATTTAAATTTCTCTTTCCTATATGGTGTACAGTCTATTATTTTCTCCTCATCCCCATGGAAATTGTTTGTGTAAGGTTTATTATTATTTCCTTGTAACCTCTGCCTGTGTTTTGCTAAAGCATCACCCACTATCTTGGGAGTCAGTCAACGTTTTATTATTAATAATCAGTACCGGTTGTTTACAAAGGATTACTGTATATTATATCACATATTTTTCACTTTTTCCATACCAAACTGGAGTTTATGCACTTATAAATGGTATATAGACAAACAAACTCAATTTTCTGCCTGAACTATGCAATGGCCTTCAGGTATCCTATCCAACCTTGACTGCAGCTGTGGCCCCTATTGTGTGGTTTTGCTACCCTAATAATCTATGACTGAGGTATTCACAGTTCCACTGCAGCACAAGTTAGCTAACAATGGTATATGTCATTTCACAAACAGACTGCAAAGCAGCTATGAAAATGGTGGAATTTAACAGTTCCTTAGCATCACCAACAATAGCACACTCCCACTTATCAGCATCTATTTGGCTATTTTTTTACTTAGTTCTTTCTTGATTCCACTTTGGTGACCCTTAGATTGGTAGGGTTAAGACACACTGATAACTATTGGAAATATGCAATATATAAAAACTAAAATTTTGGGGCACAGGGAGTTTCCATGTTGGCTATGATAGGAAAAAAAAGGGTTATAGAATTGAAATTGGAATATAAAATTTAGGCCAAAGGCCAAGCGCTGAGACCTATGAGGTCATTCGGCACAGAAATGGCAACTGAGAGTAAAGGAGGTTTTAAAGGTGTGACTATAAAACAACTGTTTGGAGAAAGTAGAACAAAATATGGAAGAAAGATAATATGAACAGAGATACAATAAAAGGAATGAAAGGGGTTGCAGCTAGGAATGGAATATAGAATTTAGGACAAGGGCCAAGCACTGGGACCTATGAGGCCATTCAGTGCTGAAAAGGAATTTCAGAGTAGACATGCTTGAAAGGTGTAACAGGAGGGAAAACCTCGCAGTTGCACTATGAAACAAGTGTTAGGAGAGGGTGGATGCAAAATGGAAGAGAAAAAATATGAATGGAGGTACTTACAAGGAATGAAAAGGGTTGCAGCTAGGGGCTGAAAGGACTCTGCAAAGAACCTTAGTAATGCCTCAGTGCACCGTGTGAGGTGCACTGATGGCACTACCCCCCTACCAGGGAGTTGCAGCTAGGGTCTGAAGGGATGCTATAAAGAACGTTAAGTAATGCCTACAGTGCCTTAAGTAATGCCTAAGGGGGAAAAGGGAGCTACACATTTAGCAGGACGATAATTGAGACAAGACGTTGATCTTGAAAATGATACTTTATTAACAAACTACAGTGGTATTTGTTTGAATTGCTGACCAATCAGCGGCCAGGAAATTTACATAGTAGCTAACAGACTAATTAATGCACATGAATTCAATATCACAGCTTTTTAATGTAAATTGTATTTTTCCTAACTATACAAACCTGAGGTCCTTTACATTAGGAATTACTTACGTGGAAGCTGGAAATGGCCGTTAAACTCTTGAACAAGGTGGTCAGGCAGTAACTACCATCCGGTAGGCAGGAATACCCGCCTGCTCGGATGTAAACATTCCAGTTTGCCTTTCGGCCCAGGTTTCAGATTGAGTGGTGGCATGAGATGGGCATAAAAATGTAATGTAAAGGACCTCAGATTTGTATACAGTAGTTAGGAAAAATACAATTTGCTTTAAAAAATTGTGACTTGTTCCTACACAATATACAGTATAAACAATCGGTCCTTTACATTAGGAAGACTCACTGGTTGGAGGGAGGAATCTGAGTGAGTCTCTTTGAACTGACTGGAGTTCTGCACACCTGGGTTACCCCTCCTGGTCAAAAGAGCAAGGAGGAGTACTGTGCCTCTGACATATTGATCGGAGTATAGGAACTGCGAGATCAAATGTCAGACATCCGGACATTTTCGAACAAGTGAGGAATTGTAACTCATACAAAAAAAACCTGAGAAGAATCTAAACAGTCGGAGGCAGTAAGGTAATGACCTGAAAAAGGGTTTCCCTTATTGCCAGAGTCTCCTTCCTCCCTTTGCTAGAGGAAGGAGCGGGATTGCTTCTATGATTCTAGAGAAAAAATAGAATGGGTGCTCGATGTGTAGACTTATATACCGTATCAGATGCCAGTTCCAGCAAGTGTCGGTTCGAGTCCCATTCTCAGCACGAAGGAAGAGAAGAAGTATGATGAGGAAGGAGGAGGAGGAGAGGCCAGTCACTCTCAGAATCCTTCTCACTTCCAGAACCATACACCTTAGGAGAGATGCTACCTGTCCCCTTAAAGGAGCCAGGTAAGAAAACACAACTTGTTAAGCCACAGGACCAAGGATGCCACCAAAGGACCAAGGAAAAAGGTTCCAAGGGTCTGTGGGCAAAGACCCGAAGGTAGAAGACATAAATGAGGTCCATGGACCACGCCATTGACTTTATGAGCTCTCAGGCAGGGTGTACAGGTGTCGTCGTTGCCAGCTGTGGAGTACATCCTTCCAAACGCCTCACGAGGCCACAAGAAAGACGTGTCCTTAGACACGTCTTCCTTGGGAGAGTCAGTACTAGTGAAAAAGTCGACGACGTCCAGGTTAGGGATGTCAAGCCTTTTCAGAAAGTACTGCAGCACTCTAACAGGACACAATAGTGATCCAAAGTCGAAGGAGGAGGAGACCAAGAATGAATCGAACCTGGCAATATATGCCAACGGATTCGGAGTCCCCTACGACATCCGAGACGGAGTCGAGGCATTGACCTCCATCCCCTCTAAGTCCATGAATATCGTCCCTCCTCTGCTCCAAGGCCACAGCGAGATGAGAGATGGTCTTAAGAGGCAGATCTCTGTCTGAAGAATCTTGCAAGGGCTCGCGCGAAGCACAAGACAGGAACCCTAAATGAGAGTCACATGCCACCAAGGACCTGAGGTCCCTGGGACAGCAAGATCGATAGAAGCTTCTCATCACTATCTAAATCTCAACTGAGAAGAAAAAGGCTACTTTCAGATGAAAGACTAGGCCGGATAGGGCCGACGTCTTTCACAACTGAATCAGAGAGAAGCAATCCTTAGCAGAGGAGACGAGGAAGTCCGCGACCTGCTGAAGAGCAGCTCTGACCAGAGAAAAAGACCTGTCAATGACACCAACCAGCGAAGACGGCTCCAATCCCTGGATACTGCTGCAGAGGATATCTCTTATCACCCTCTGCAGCAGTACCCGTTGCTGCTCGGTGAGAAGCCTATGCTTGCAGGAGAAGCCAGATAGTCTCTAGTCATGAAGGCACAGGGACTGTACTGCCTGAGGAGCTGCTTCAAGTGTCACTGACGCAGAAGGTCGGGTCAGGGGGGAACTCTTCTCGGTGCCTCGGAAGCAGATCTAGCCGGTCGGGCAAAAGGCGAAGTCTTCCAGCATTCATCTAAATTCGGGGTGAACGTCACTTGCTGAACACGTTGCGAATTAAACAAACAAGGGAAGATGAACGCGTCAATGTTGTCCCACCATGTCAGCATGCATCACCGTAGTGGTCCATGGGTCTGGTACGATTAAGCAGAAGGCCTGCAGACATCTGTTGAGCCGGGAGGTGAACATAAGGAAGATAGGGGGCCCTCAAGTCGAGCAACCTCTCTGTGAAGAATTGCCAGAGGCAGAGCTTGCCTGCCAATACATCCTACTGCCTGGAATGTCTCTGGCTGATGGCTCTACAGAGTGCACCACAGTTCACTCGAGCACCTGCAATCAACTGAAGTAACGAGAGGGAAACAAGCTCCTCTTGACTGTTGACATATGCCACTACTGTGGTGTTGCCTAATAACACCCCAGAGTATCTCAAAAAACCAATCCTGAAACTCTCAGAGGGCCAGGAAACTGCCCTGAGTTCCAGGAAGTTGACGAGAAGGTACTTATCATCTTGGTCACACACCTCGAAGACAACAGTCTTACAGGTATATATGCGCCTATTCCCCTGTCGGAGCATCTGAGAACAGAAGCATGTCTCGAGGAGAATATGTAGACATATTCAGAGGTGTCCTGTTGATCAAGCACCAGCCTATAAATCCTCCCTCATCCTTCAAGAGAGGAAAGGATTAAGAACTGGAAGCAGATCTCTTTCATTCTCCACGAAGAGAATCGAAGGCAAAGCTGCCCCTGAGGGGACAGCTTCTGCAGCGACGACAGGACTCCGAATATGACTAACTCCAGCCGGGCTGGCTGCTCCCGAAGTCAGGAACACGGGAGAGTAGACGGAACAGAAGTTCAATGAAAGGTAGCCGAGACCCAGAGGAAATAGATACTTCTGAAGGATATTCAATGCCAAGTCTCGGCTATGTTGCCCTCATATGACTTGACAGTCATTCCTTCATCAAGGCACCAGCAGGAGAATGCCATCCCGAGCATTCTCCCTTCCTCTCTTCCCTTTGCCCTCTTCCTGATGGAAAGAAGGTTGAAAGAGACACATGTATGCACACTTTCTAAGAAGAGAAAGAGGAAGGCTGGGTGTTCTGCAAGCATCCTTGGAACCTGAGACTTCTTAAGAGCTGAGGAACGTCTAGGCTGCTGTTGTCCGGAGGACAAGGCAGTTGCCTTGGCACGTTCCTTGACTACTGCGGTATCTACCTACTCTCTGCGAAAGGGGGGGGGGGGGGGCAGAACCGAGTAAAAGTCCGTTCCTGAGGGAATGTGACAACTCGGGACTTACTAGACTGGAGATCGGAACAGGACATTGTCCCTCTTCTTAGCACCAGAATTGCCCACAGGTTGCTGTCTGGTGCTGGGTAGGCGAACCCACCCCCCAAGACTGGAACAGTCTTTAGAAGGCAGAAACTTCGCCGTCTCTTGTTGCGAGAGCGAACACCCTTCGCAGCAAAGAGAAACAGCAAGAGATCTGAGTCAGGACGAGCCAGAGCCAGGACAATCTGCTAGTCAGTATAAGACCCCTCCGATGTAAGAAGAATCGCTTCTGTCGAGGAAGAGGAAGGGGAAGGAGCTTGATTGGGTGGCTCAACCAGAATGAACTCCTTGTCCAGGGAAAAGGCATTCTTCTGGTTGAGAAAGCCCTTATAGCAAGCAAGGACCGTGGCAGCCCCAACAAAACCCTGCAAGGATCAGTGAAGAGTAATCACAGGGGATGTCATGGTCTTCTTCCTGAGATCATTGTGCTGACAAATCTGTGCGAAGATCTCTGCAAAAAGAAAATCGAGGGTGTCCGCATCCTGAAGAAGGCCCTAGAGTCCTGAAGCGCAACATTCCTGATCTCTTCTTTTTGGAGGGATAACCTTGCCAGAACCCAGAAAACCATCCTCGACTACTCAGATGTACAGCAAGCCAATCCAAGAACCGAGCCCGAGACGTGGATCCTTGTAGCGGAACTCCGATAAGAAACAAACTTGTTGGAGTCCTCTCTATCCGACTTGCATCTCCCGACAGCAACTGAAAGGGCTTGAGGGACGAGGAGAGGAGAGGAGAAAAAGCACTTACCTGTCCTGCTAGAAGAACTAGCAGGAGAGGCCAACCGCTGGCGATCATCAACCAGAGGTGATGACAGCAGGACGGAGGAAGGAGAGCGCTAACGCCATGGCAAAGCTCTAACCTGAAGAGAGCGAAAGTTCACTTGAGCTGAGTCTCTTGAAGTAAGGAGAAATTCAACAGCATTTTATTCACCGAACCGAGCAAACCGAACCGAGTAAGCTGAGCCAAGAGCGCCAAGCCAGTCTCGAAACAAGATCAGGGGCTGGGCAAGCTGCCCAAGCTGATCCGAATCAATCACGTAAATGCGATCGGTGGCTGACTGAGCAAGTAGGGCTGAGCCGAACTGAGCTGGGAAAGCTTGGCCAGTACTGAGTTTTGAGTACTTGGTCAGTTCCAAAACAGTGCTCGGTCAGGTTTCCAGCCTGGTGTCTCGGTCCTGAGGGTTCGAACACCTGGAGAGGCAAGGAAGAGGTTCCCTTCAGAGGTTCTTCGTGACTTCTGAGGGACTACCTCTCTCCCGAGAGGCAGTGCGTTCTCTCGTTTGGCTCTTCCCACCCCTTGGGGTCGGGAACCGATTCACATTCCCCATTGGGATCTCGTGTCTTGGGGGCCTCGGGTACGCAGCCTTTCGAGGCTACGCTCTCGATTCCAGTTCTTAGAAGTCTGCGTCTAAGACTGATTCTGTGCCTGTCCCTCCTTGGTCTTCTTCAGAAGCCAAAATGAACTTATTCCCGATGATTGTTCTTATGAGATTTGGGAGTCTCGCCAAGCGCTCGAACTCCTTGGAATCGTAGAATCCCTTGGGATTTCAAGTGCTGGACTAGCAAGTCGTCGAGTGTCTGGGATTCTGCGGAATCTCGGGCACTCCCCAAACCAGTACTAGGAAGTTTGCTTTCCGGTCTGTTTTAGGCACAGGACGAGAGAAGGTGTTGAAAATTCAGATGTGAATGTTTCGACACTTCCTGCCTGCTTCGATTTGAGTGCTCAATCAGTTCCAAAACTGTGTGTCTTGGAACCTGGGTTTGAGCACTCGGGTTAGCAGACAAGAATCCCCTTCAAACCTTTCTCGAGGGCTTCTTGTCTGCTAACCCGAGTGCTCAAACCCAAGGTTCCAAGACACGAGTTTTGGAACTGATCGAGCACTCAAATTGAAGCAGGCAGGAAGTGTCGAAACATTCACATCTGGATTTTCGACACCTTCTCTATTGCTTCTTGGATTGCTAAAAATCACAAAATTATTGAATGATATTTGCTTTATAATTTAGATGGCTACTGTGATTGCACACAACTCGGCTGTGAAGACTGAGGCATTATTAGGCAAAGATAAGGATATGACTTGTTCTGGGATGCAGCTACATATCCTACGCCATGTGATTTAGACCCATCTGTATAAACTGCATAATGTGAAGTTTTTTGTCTTATATGATTTATGGTTTTCTGTCTAAGGTGTTCTGGGATATATGAGTAACTTTTTGATAAATATTTCAATTGTGTGCAAGTCCTTAATTTATTCATAGTCCAATGGGGTGGTACCTTCACTGTTGAAGGCACTTGTATATCTATGTTCAGTGACTCACACAATCTATTAGCTCTAATTGGGAAAGGAGGTGGATGACTGTTTATAAATATATCCCTTAGATCAAATAGATTTTTTGTTGGTGAATCACTTGTCTTGATTCTTAATGCACTTTTCATTGTTATGAACTCTCTATGGAGGAACAGTTCGCTGCATTCGACTTGTACTGAGGAGACTGGTGAGGATCTAAATGCTCCTGTGCATATTCTTCGTCCTTCATTGTGAATTGGATCTAATATTTTCAGTGCTGCTTCTCACGCTGAACCGTATATTTCACTCCTGTAGTCAATGACTGATAACACTGTTGCTTTATACAGTATGGTAAGAGTATGTCTATCAGCTCCCCAATTTGTGTGTGATAGTTTTTTAATTAGACTTAGCACTCTTTTGCATTTTGATTTTATGTAAGTTATATGGGCTTTCCATTTCAGGTGTGCATCAAATATTAATCCTAAAAATTTTGCAGTTTGCCTAATTGGTATACAGTAAACCCCCCATATTCGTGGTCTCATGTTTCACAGATTTCTCTGTGGAACATATATACACATTATTCACGGAAAATTCGCCCATTCGCAGTATTTTTCACTGAGAAATATTCACTAATTACTGTATTTTCATATTTTCATGACTAAATGAACTTTTTGTGATAAAACTATTAAAATACTCAGGTATAAGCATTTTTAGTAGGGTTTTTGTTTCTGAACTATCAAAATAGGCAGTTCTAAGTGTTTTTTGAGGGGTTTTAAGTATTCGCAGATTTTAGCTATTTGTGGGGGGGTACGCATCCCCCCCCGAATACGGGAGGTTTACTGAAGTATGGTTTCTGATTTTCAATTCTATTTCTTCACCCTTTTTCCAATTTTTATAAAACACAACAGCTTGAGTTTTTTCTATGGAAAATCTAAAGCCTACAGATGAGGTCCATTCATCTATTTTTATTATGGTTTTATTAACAATTCGTTCTGCATGCTTTATGTGTGATGCTGTATATCACAAAATCATGCATATACAGGTTAATTTTAATTCCGACCGGTCACAGCATGTTTCTGATATCATTAATTGCTAATGTAAACAGAGTACCACTAAGGACAATCCCTTGTGGAACTCCATTTTCAAGTGGAAATGTTTTGGAATAAACATTATCTATTTTCACCTGAAAAGTGTGATCAGCCATAACGTTTTTAATAAACTTAGGGAGATGGCCGCGTATGTTATTATTATGTAATGATTTTAATATTGCATACCTCCATGTAGTATCGTATGCCTTTTGGATGTCAAAAAGACAGCTACTGTAATTTGCTTTCTTTCAAATCCTCTATGTATGTGGTCTTCCAAATTAGATAGAGAATCTAATGTAAATCGATTACGTTGTGAATCAATCTGGGAAGGATCTAAAATTTTATTTTCACGTATGTGCCCTGTAAGTCGTGCATTTACCATTTTCTCCAACAACTTGCACAGACAACTTGTTAAAGAGACTGGTCTATAATTATTCACATTACTAGGATCTCTTCCAGATTTCGGTATAGGAATTATTATGGCATTTCGCCATTCATCTGCAAACAAGTTTCTGAGCCATAAATGATTGTAAAGTTTTAATAAGTATGATTTTGCCAAAGCAAATACCATCACCTCCAGGAGCAGAATTATTACTGTTCAGGATAGCATATTATAGATTCTGCTTTATTCTTAATTTTTTTTATATGTTTGCCCAAATTTTGGTCAATGCTTATTTTGGCAAAACTTTCCCCACATATGTTACTAATTTCAAAGGGATCTAATAAATTTTTTTGCCATTATCTAATATAGCCTGTCTGGGTGGTCTAATGCTTGTTCCATTTATTTTTCAGAATTTTTCCCATACTTTTTGAATGGATGTTTCACTTGTTATTTCTGATACATAGGAACTTCAAGATATTATTTTACCTTCTCGTACTAATTCAGACAGATCATCTGACCACCAAGGGACTTTATGTTTTTTATTATAGGATTTTGAAAGAGGAATAGCTTTGTCTGCTGCCTTTTTAATGAAAGATACAAAGAATTCGTTTGTCTCGTGATTTCTCAAATAATAATATGGCAGTATATTTCTGGTATGCAAGTTAAAAATGTCCCAATCTGCTTTTTGCATGTTATAATGTGGAGAGTATGGTTTCGGTTTATTATTTAATAAGGATATTGTGGGAAAATTATCACTTGAGTAGGAGTCATCACAAGTATTCCAATCTAGTTTATCAACTATATTTGTTAAACAAAGGGTGACATCTATTGAGGAAAATGTTCCATGGGTTTTGGAACAATACGTATGTACTTCGTGGTCATTCAGACAACAAAGATTATTAGTGTCCATCAAGTTTTCTATTTTTTCTCCACCTTTATCCAGTATAACATTGTTATAGTCCCATATTGGATTATGTGCATTGAAATCTCCTATAATTAATATGGGATTCTTAAAATCTTTTATTATTTTCTGTAATATGTTTAAATCATACTTTTTATTAGGCTGATTGCATACGTTAATAATATCAAACATATTATTTTCTAATTTCACTGTTATTGCTGAAATTTGTAATTCAGTGTAATCTATATCTACTTTGTCGTATATCATTTTATTATGGACATATAGTGCTGTTCCTAAATTATTTTCATTTTTCTTTGATATTGTGGCTAGTAGATATTTGGAACTTCACTTATAAGTCATTGGACTTTTCCTGAGTGCATTCTCGTTAATAATCCATTTATATTCAATTGAATTATATAACGACTGAATGGTGTAATATGAGAGTGGTAGTTCTTCATTGGATGGGTCGATATCGTACTCGCCTAGCATTCGCCTAGGCCTGCGTTCGATTCTCCGGCCAGCCACTGAAGAATTAGAGGAATTTATTTCTGGTGTTAGAAATTCATTTCTCGGTATAATGTGGTTCGGATTCCACAATAAGCTGTAGGTCCCGTTGCTAGGTAACCAACTGGTCCCTAGCCACGTAAAATAAGTCTAATCCTTCGGGCCAGCCCTGGGAGAGCTGTTAATCAGCTCAGTGGTCTGGTTAAACTAAGGTATACTTAACTTAATATGTAAGTCTTGATTTATTTTTTGTTAATTTGACTTTTGTTAACTGTTAAATTTTTACTATCTTGATTTAATTTCTCCATTTTGATTTTTTTAGAATATTATCTAAAACATTGATACGTTTTTCTTTGTAATATTCTATATTGACTGATTATGAAATTTAGGTCTTGAAGACCAAGCATCGGAGCCCATCAAGATTATTCAGCGACGTAATGAAGGTGAAATATATAAATTACTGATATGATTGATAATGGATAGGTAAATGAAGACATACTAGCAAAATCCAGTATCAAAATATGAAGGCATACTAGTAAAATCCAGTGTTAAAATATGAACGTTAAAAATGAAGAATGATATTAGATAGAACCAACAAAAAATAAGTATATATTAAACTTTTATATTCAAAATATATACTTAGTATAAGAATAAATGACTAAAATCTTTATTAAATATACTCAGATCATATCTCATTAAAATAACCAGATTCTTTCAGATAACCCATAAGGTTATCTACCTCAACGTCATCATTTAAAATTTCTAAAATAGTCTTTCCAGTTAGTAAGTACTTTGCCCTAAGGCAATTAAATTTAGGACAGTGCACCAGCATGTGCTCAACAGATAGCTGACCACCACAGTGAGCACAAATTGGGGCACTGGCTCCCTCTAAAACATAGCTATGAGTGAAGCAGGTATGGCCAATCCTAAGCAGTGTTAGGGTGATCTCAAATTTTCTATGTTCAATACACATGCAACCTTCTTCATGAAATTTGATGTTTGCTTTTTCCTTATTCATATATCTCATGAAAATTCTTATAGTGTTGGTTAGATTTTCTTTAGTTATAGTTTTACTTTTGTGGCACATTGCTACAAAGCATTTACTACAACCACATGTATCTTCCTGTTCATTAGTTCGTTGTTCCTTCTTGGTTTTTCTTGTGGTGCCTATAATTGGTGATGGGTGAATTTCTTTCCTTTCATTGTAGTTATCTATATTTTGGTTTTTCATTTCACCTGAATTTTGTGATTCTGCTCCTAGAAGTATTGTTGTTACTATGGGAGACAGTGAATTGTGTGATTTAGCATTCTGTTTCTGAACTTTAGATTTTAGTGAGATTGGTGGGTTATTTATCTTTTTACAGCTTTGTTTGGTGGAATTAGGTGGGGTCTTATCTAGTTGCCTCCTCCAAGTTGGGTTATCTGTTTTATCACATTTTTGTGATTTTAATTCTTCTTTGTCTTTCTCTACGTCAATATTCGTATCTATTTCTGGTAAGGAGGTAAATCTATTGTCCACTGTGATAAAGTCATTGTTGCATGAAATCTCCATAGATGAGTTCTTTTGATCATGCATTTTTTTTAGTGGTATTTCTTTATTTCTATTGTCATTCACTTCAGTTCGGGTATTATTTGGTTCTGAAGTATCTGCATACCTAAATTTCTTAGCTGGGTCATTCAATCCTCTCACTTTTGTTCCTAACTTTGCTTCCCTGATCGACAATCCAGTTTGTTCTTGTAGTAATTTAAGTTCAGTATTGTAAATACAGAACACACGTTTTAGATTGGGCATGATGTTCTAGGCCACAATTTATGCATTTTAATTGGCCACAGTCCCAGCGTGTTTTATGTTCTTGCGAACTGCAATAGGCACATCTGGAAAATTTCTGCATTTAATGGCTGTATGGCCAAATTTGCAACAGTTCTTGCATTGCATGAGTTCGGGAACATAAGGTCTTAGTTCCCTATCTAATCCCAGTATTTTAATTTTCAAAGGTAAGGTTTGGCCACTGAACTTTATTTTTGCTATTTTGACCAATTTATTTTTGTTTTTCCTGCTTGGGACCTCATATATTTTGCAGTCTTCAATTTTGTTATATCTTTTCTGTAATCAATCTAAAAATATTGATTTGTTTTGTACTTCTTCTAGGTTTGGAAATATTACTGTGCCTTGTACACTATTCATGGTGTCACGCCATAATGCTTATATTTATGTTCTCTATATTTTTAATGTTTTGATAATTTTCCGACTGGATTCTGGTTGTTGTTTCAACCAACCATTCCCTTTTCTTAATTTGTCTTATGCTCATCTCTTGTCATGGGCATGGGTTCAACAAGTAATTTTCCAATTTTAATAAGGATATATCTTGGTCAGCTTGTAAATTCAAAAACCTTGACCAGTTTGATTCTCCAAAAAGGGAATCAAAGTGAACCAAGGTTGAGTCAGGTCTATATTTTCTTTTATTTATTCTTTTAGGCTCCAAAGGGCCCATAGTTGAAAAGTTTGAATCTTTTTTTGTTCCTTTTTTGATAGGGACACAGGTACAGAAACATCTGGCTCAAGGGAGAATGGTTCCATTGTAACAATGCCAGGTCCTTTTCTTACAGGGATATCCGTTTTCTCGCATGGGTCGTAAGCATTTGGAGAATTTTCAATCTTCCAGGTGGGTGCAGAGGTTGTCATCTATGCCAAAACAGTATCATCATAGGGTCCATGGGTACTCGACTCTTTATCCTTACTATTCATAAAGATCCAATAACAGAAAAAATTGATTTTGAAGGATTTGAGTGGGATGTGGAAGGAGCGAACTTGGTGAGTGCAAGGAATTTGGACAAAGATATGCAAGAGTTGGGTGGACTAGAAGCAATGCTGAGTCATGAGGAAGATGGTACATATAGTGTGTGTGAATTTCTTTTGAGTGAAAGTGTTGAAAGAGTAAGTGTAGGAGTGAGTGTGAGTGAGAAAGAGTTAGCAGTACTATGGAGTGTAAGTGGGAGAGTTTTGGATAACTTGAGTCAGAGCCTAGCAGAAGTAAGTGAGAGTATAGATGAGATGATAGAAGCCATGTCAGGTGTTAGTGAGGTTGAAGCAGACGTAAGTCTCCAGAGTTTGAATCAAGTTGATGTGACTGGTTCAGAACCAAGGCTAGGTGAGTCTAGTGCGGTTGGAGTAGAAGTAAGTGAAGAAGAGGTGGTGAATGAGAGGCCATGGACCCGAAGTCAAGGTCCAGTTCTGGAGTATGAATGGGTAGCAAAAAGGCATTAAAAAAAAAAAAGAAATGAGATTTCCTTTGTTTTAGTAATGGGGAGTGTGGCAGTATGAAAAAGTTGCTTTGTATGAATTAATATTTGATTTTTTAAAATTTATTTTTTGTGAGGGTGTTAGTGTGTAGTTGATTAATCTTTTATTTTTAATTTTTTTACTTGCAGTTTGCTTCAGTGGGTTAGCATGGAGTGACGAGCTCCTCTTCACCTTACCTGAGTTGAAAATAGAAGAAGGGACAAAGCAGAGAAGTGATAAGGAACATAGGGAGAGAACGCAAAGCTGCCAGATGGCAGAAGCAAAAACACTTGGTCAAGCCGCCCTTCTCCCTGTTCCTCCATATGTGATGCTAAATCCCAAAAGGTGCCGATCTCAACACACCTGAAGAAGGATAGTGACGAAATCCTAAACTGGCTGGTGTTGAGAAAGCTAACTCTCAATTTGAAGGACAAGACTCAGAGACCACAGTTGGGGGAACATTATAGTATTAAGATTTATTAATAGCAAGGTTCAATTAGGTTCAGGTTCTTTTGATGGGGGGGGGGAACTATAGGATTAAGACTGAGTAGAATAAGTTTTGATGAATTATAGTATCAAGTTTGGCTAAGCTGGGTATAGGAGGATAAGTTTATCAGATTAAGGTTTTTTTTATGACCATTGTAGTTTTGAGGTAGTAAATTAGGTTAAAGAAAGCTGAGTTTCATTTAATAACCTCCAAATCTGTTCCCATCATACTGCCCCAATCATGTACTAAAAGAAAAAGCCCCTACATCTTGACAACCTGCTAAGATATGGGAAGGCTGGGGAAGGCCAGGTGTTCAAACTTTAACAGGAGGTAAGTAACCGAATGATAAATTTTACTATGAAAATTTGTTATTTAGGATGAATCTTAACTATTGTTACATCAGCTGATACCCAAATTGA
Organism: Macrobrachium rosenbergii; assembly: GCF_040412425.1. NCBI lineage: Eukaryota > Metazoa > Arthropoda > Malacostraca > Decapoda > Palaemonidae > Macrobrachium > Macrobrachium rosenbergii. The sequence continues at coordinate 43,678,279 of NC_089750.1, read as the reverse complement.
GAAAACGGTGGGTTTGCGCAGCTAAAAGAACATCCACTCAGCCAAACAAACTCAGAATTTCTAATAAACTTGAAACATTCTTACCTGTATTAGGATCCTAATGGATCCATAACAAGGAGTAAGGCTCTCACTATCAGTAAAGTGACTTTACTGAAGTCTCGTAGAGAAAGCTGTATCTTCAGAGGTTGTGTCATAGGAGACCCTTGTGCCTGGGTTCAACAAGGCCAACAAATGACAGTCCAAAACAAAAAGGAATACCTTTATATACAAAGGTTTGCTCCTGTACAAACAGTGAACGTTCATACTCCCCATAAACTCAAAACCTAGATTTAAAAACTAGACAGTGATGAAAGCTGCTCGCTAATTAAGTTTGCAAAAAATCCATCCCCACCATAACTAGAGGACTAAGGGCTTTACAATTCTCAAACAAAATCTCTTAATCTGCCAAATAATTAAGTAAAAACGGAATTATACCTCCATGGCATTGCATTACTACACCTTCAAGAGACACATTCTTCAAATAATTAAATGTACTGCACATAAATCATGAATATTTACTTAAGTATAGGTATAAAATCACAGTTAAGTTTCCCATGAGCCAACTTAACCAGACAACAAACAAAAGAGACACAGCATTCTTGGCCATATTCATAAACATATGAATGTTTAGCCTCCTTACTGCACCTCCTAAGTAAACTCTAATGGCTCTCACAGGGCATAAAAGAACTTCATTTCCCACTAAAGACATGAAGTTCAGAATTTTAACAACCGTAAGAAGCAATTTTACCTTAGAATTGTTCTTAGCTCTGGACAAGGGCAGGAAAAGAATAGCATCCACACTACAGAGACCAACATTTTGTGAAAAGCTTTGGAGTTTTCTCACCCTTTTTTACAATAGCCAGTGCTACCAAAATGAGAACTTTCATTGCTAAATGCTTTATAGAAGACTTTTCTAAGGACTAAAAAAGCTCTGTGGAAAATTTTAAAAAGGCATCCAAGTTCCAAGAGGTTTATATGACTTCTTACAAATTTCAATCTCAAATGATCATGTCCTCTTTGAGAGCCAAATTGTTAGCAGCAAAAGTCAATACAACCACAACAAACAAAACATCTTAGCTGAATGATTAACATAAATTTTCAGTATTAGTATATCATACTATAAAAATATTATCCTGAAGGTCCTGAAAATTTCCAAGGTATAAGTTAGCCACAAGTAACTAACATTCATTTACAACTTATCAGATTCAGTGCAATGATGAGGAAGATCATAACAACAACTGAAACAACAGAAAAGTCTCTTACCTGCAAAACCCAATATGTTTCAGGTTTAAATGATTGAATAAAATCATGGCGCTCCACACAAAATCCCAACGTAGGAGTCTGACAAGGGCCAAAAGAGATGAGAGTAGAATCCAAGTTGCCATATTTTCCCTGAAGAAACAATATTATTAAAATCTCCATTTTATTTCATCAAATACATGCCATCTCATAATACTGAACATGGAACTTCTGAACTAAATTTACACATACATACTCTGAGTTGGCTCTTTTCTAAAATAGTTACTTCTTACTACAATTACATGAGCTACTAACAGCATCTTCACGGCCTCGCAATCCACAAGACTGGTCACTATTTCAGAGGCTATAGATCAAGTAATAAAATTGCATTCTACAATGTTAACCATACAGACCTGGAAAAACTTTGTCTGATATCTTGTGAAAGCACATCCAATGCGAAGATCAAGCTCCTGTCGAGCATCTACAGACCTTGATTCATTTTCATTAGGCTCAACTAAATCATTCATGGCAGCTTTTATATCTCTCTCTGTGATAGCTGAGAATTTTGCTCTGAATACAGTCTGAAAAAAATTACTAGTTTCATATAAGCCAATTACTGCACTTAAAACAGCCCACACTAATTGGCAAATGTATGAAGGACCTAGAATATTGACAATTATTGGCGGAGATCAGTTGTGAAACAATGTTACTTAAAAAACACAAATATTTTTATACAAACCAACTACTGTAATTATAATTTCCAACATTCATGGTCAATGAATCTAGAACCAAGATTGTGGGTTATTATACATGGTGAGCTTGTTGTGAAAAAAATATATAAATTTCAGCCATTTTGAATTCACCAACAAGAAAACTACAGCAACTCTATTTGAAATATTTTTGCAAGTAAAGTATTCTTCAATGTAAAGTGCCCCTGGCAAAACCTCACCTGTTCTCTGTATGATGGTCTGTTCATTGAGTGTTCAACACAAGAGATTACTTCAAAACAAATGTTCTCTCCTTCTTTATCACAATCAAGCCAGAGTACTAAGTAATCACATCCCCGAGCTTCTTTACTTAAGAAATCAGGCATCTTCAGTTTAGGAGTTGCTTCTTTCTTCTCTGTGGGACACTTGAACAGTTCTGCCTGAAATTTTTAACAAGAAAGTTCACATTATTAGTATAATTACGTAAAATTTAGAAACAAAACTTTGTCAGTATGAGTAATGCACTATTTTCTCTGCATAAACCAATCATAATTTGTGTGTGCCTGTGTTTATGAACTGATCATATTTGTATTCACATTTTAACATGAGCATAATTGCAAATGGCTCTCCAAGAATGTTATGAGTTAACAAGGATGAAAGTGAAAGTGGTAATGATGGACAGTAAGTTTATTGATGTCTATCCTTAAAAGCAAACTAAAATCACACAAAGATTTATAGATTTCTATCTCTTGGGGCAGATATCACCTAAAATAATTCTACTTGCCAGATTATTTTTATTCATGATGAGCACACATTCAACGGAAATGGCCACAAAACTTGCACAGTATGCTCCATAGAACAGAATGCCTGTCATTATATACAGAATGATACTAATAATGATTACAATGACCATGAAATAAACTGCAATAGAGCACATGCCCTCAATAACAGCACAACAGCAGCCTGCTACAAGTTCTTTTGTTCCATTATCGTCAGGCCTAAATAAAAATAAGTTACCAATATCCCAAAGCCACAAGTAATGAAACTGAATAAGCACCAGCCTGTTTCTTTTATGAAATCAAAGAAACTCTTCAATTAAGAAACTTTTATCAAAAAGTGACAATGAATTACAGATAAACCTTAAACTTGCATCAAAAGACATTTTTTCATTATTCAATACACGTGTTTTTGTCATAAGTTGCATAAACTGCAAGAAATTTCATCACTCTGTATCTGAAAGCAGATGCTTGTTGACATACTAAGTACTTTTTACATTAAACATTTTTTGGAATCCTTTCATGGTACATTTTATATGTTACTGTTGCAAAAGCTGTTTATGTTTGTGGAAAAACATCCAAATTTTTTTGTTTTACCTTTTCATTATTAGGGCAATGGCCCTACACTAGTCAATTTGCATGAGGTACAGTGCCTGAGTAAAACTTGGGATCTTACAGAAAGTCTATAGTAATTTATACAGCAGAAAAGGCTTTCAGCAATCAATTAAAGTAACACTAAGCCTACTGAAAAACCTCCAAAGACTTTCTACAGATCTGTAAAAAAGCCAAAAGCCAGGTAATTACTCAGCAAAAATCTCAAAATCTTTCTAAAAGAGGTTCATAGCTACTCCAGGTTTCACAAATACATATAGTATATATTATGTACAACATATGACAAAATTAAAACTAAATTTGTCTGTGTAATGAGGTAGATAAACAGATAAGATACAAAAAAGAGGAAAGTGAACTCAAGTGTGAACTTCAACACGGAACTCAAACCCAAAGACTGGGAGGCCATGGTACAGAGGCTATTGAACAGCCAAAGGTTTAAAAAGATTGTACTTAAATCAGCATCACATGTAACACAACTCATATGTGACACATTAGCTAACCCAACAGGAAAAAATAAGGGTACAGTTAAAATAACAACTAGACTTCCAGGAGCCCAAAACAACCAAAAGATGTGAATTAATTGTTCAATCTACTCTAAAACTACAGAAGCCTCATCACTATGTGTAATGACTACATTGCTATGTTAGAACCAAAATTTAAAAAATTTAATAACAATTAGTATTTTTCCTAGGTTTACAAACCAGAGCCTTTTATACTGGAGCATCATTCAGTGTAAGCTGGAAACCAAGTTAAACAGATAGTTAACAGTTTACACTTTTCTTTCAGCTGCAGGGCTGAGCAGGGTGGTTGAGGTGCTAAAGAACATAAAAGGCTGTGGTTTGTATACCTAGGGGAAAATAGAAATTATTAAAATTTTGTAATTTGTTCATACAGAAATACAAACTACTGCCTTTCATACAGGAGACTTACTCCTTAGGAGGGAGGTCATTCCCCACAACTAAGTTGAGAGCCACCATGGAATTGCTGTGATCCTGGCTGCCTTGCAAGCAGAGGAAATAACGACACCTGTAACCTCCTAATGAACTGGCAAAGTGGTTTGCCAGAGTAGTAGGGCCCTAGGCCTGAATATCCCCCCAAAAGGATAACATTCAGAGAACCAAGATGTCTCCTGTCAGAGACTTCACGTCGGAAGGCAGTTTAATCCCGGCTAAAAACCAGCACTGGCCATCAGACAAAACTACTTGATCCCTTTTCCCCCTTGTTATAGGAGAAAGGACAAAGGAGATGCCTCTCAGTTACCTGTATCCTGTCCAATTATAAGACTTCTAATGGTACAGTACACTTTTCCATTAATGTTTTCATCTCTGCTGACAGAGCCCAGGACATTCTCAAATATGGAGAAAGAAGTGTACATAGTTCTGTGTATCAAAGAGGGAAGGACAATGTCCTTAAGCAGAAACCTATAGCTGTCGCAATGGACTGATGAGATTTACAGCTCTGCTCCCTGCTCCTCTCATCAAAGGTGAGATATAACCATTAATCATGGCAATGGAGGAAGAGAACAGCCCCTTCCAGCTACCACCCCCTATATTCCTCATTCCTACCTGGCACCACCAGATAGAGATGGATTTAAATACTGAGCAAACTCTCTATCTTAATAGAGGAAGACAGCTGAGCTTCATGTCTGAATTAGCAAAGAGCAGGCTTCTTCGTCGTACCAGACATAGAGAGCTTTTCCATCCGTAGAGGCTCTGAAGTCACCTCTAAACACACAGGTTTAAAGAAAGTGTGGACAATGAGAGGGAGAATCCTAGTATCCACGATCCTTTGATCCACTGCAATCTCCATATTACTCATAGTCAAAAGACCTACAAGAAAGTTCCGAAGTGAAAGGCAACTCAAGAACAAATCCTGCTTCAAGAAAAAGAGAGAGAAATAAACCTATCTCTCCTCAGGGGAACCAAGTTCACCCAGTGGACGGCACTCAAGAAAGCCAGGGAGGACAGAACCCTACACCTTGACACCCATGACCTCCCTAATTGCCACCTCGTAAACCAGACGAGATGCCGGAAACGTCATTGATCCTAGTGCAATAACTGTAGGTCTAACCACAAAACAGTCTGGACAAACGTCAAGTAATGGTCTGCAACACAGGAAATTCTCCTGCTGTGAACTTAAATCATCCTAACGTAACCTCTAAAATAGAGATTGATAATTACCCCACAGGCTGATTCAATTAGCATCAAAGGAGTCAATTCCACCACCTCCTGTATGAAAACTCCTCTGTCATGAAAGTGATTTGGAAGGAGATTGTACAATCTGCTACCAGCAAAGGAACTTTCCGACCCACAGATCAGGGCATTAACCTCCTCTAAAACACCATGTACTAGCTATGACTACAACAACCAACCAAGGAAGTACATCTGGAATATTCCTGAAAGTCAACTCCATATATGAGACCCTAGGTCAGTATGATGCCATAGTTGCCTCCTATGGTTATTCCACTCAAAAACAAGTAAAATATAACTCCAAATTACTGCTTCAGCAAAGCAAAGAAGAGATCCAGAGGGGCAGGCAGGACCATCTGGTCTCACCTGATCCCAAGAGACATGCTGCTCCTCCCTTAGCCACACAAGGAGACATGCCAGAACTCTACTCACTAGGTTGTTCCCAATCCTGTACCACACTATACAAGCCACTTGTCAGAGACAAAGTATGAGACTCAGTGGAGTCGTTGTCAGAACTCCGTTCTGACATGTGCACCGCTGCCCCCATGCTTCAAGACTCAGTACCAGCTGAGAAGGGAGAAAGAAGAAAGAGCAGAGGTACAAGCCCTTGTGCCACTTCTCCAACTCCCTCCCTGCTGCACAGCGAGCCACACACACGAGAGGTGCAAGGGATAAAAAAAAAACTCTCACTGAAGGATTGCTTGGACCAGCCAGCAAGAATGTCTCAAGCACAGGAGCAGTGCAGGTTCCCTTAAAAAGCCTCCCAGAAAAGGTTGAAAAGAACCTTCACCACTGCCAGTGCAAATCCGATCTGTAGACCGGACATGTGATCAGTGAGCTGGTTGCACAAACCCCTCTCTGTGCAACCCCGGGAACTGAGGTGAGAAGAATTGTCCTGTTCAGATGCCCTCCAAGACCAACTGATCTTGGATGGGCTGGGTGGACAATTTTCATTGTCACCAGTACAAACCCAATCTGTAAACTGGGCATGCATTAGCGAGCAGGTTGCACAAACCCCTCCCAGTGCAACCCCAAGGAGTTCCAGTGAGAAGGGTCATCCCACACACCTGCCTTTCTATGACCATCCAATCTTAGTTGGACAGAGAAAACTAGCCCTGCATCCTCATCCCAGTGTGAGCCCAACCACTCATGGAGAGGCATTACAAGAACAGACCCAGAGTATAAGTGAGCTGGCGCTGCAGCGCCAACCCTAGTGAGGTATACCAATCATGATCAATGATTGTGTGCCCCTGCCCTCCCTAAATCAAGAAGAGCATGCAGAAGCAGCTTACCAAAACTTCTTACATGAGGTCTTAGACTCCCCTTCCTCTTTACCCGCCTACACAGGAAAAAAAAAGGTGGGGTTAAGATAAAAGTAGATGAGTCTGACAACAATGAAAAAGAAGATCAAGACGAAGAAGAGGAGCACAAATGGCTCTCTTACTCTCCCCTCTGCTGGCCTTACTCACCTTATGCACTGCAAGGCTGGTTGAGGCAGGAACTGAAGACTAAGTCATATATATCAGAGGAAACTCCACAGTAGATAAGGCAAAAACAGATGTAACCATCAGGAACTACCTCCAGATGGCATGAGAGTTCAGGCCTTCTTGTCTCCACCAGGTTAACTAGGAAGGCCACAAAAAGACTACCCCATTCATGGTAGGACAAATTTCCCCATGTACTTCCATGATATAAAGCTTTATGGGCACCTGAAACATCAGTATCATTAGCATATAAGAAAGAGAATGGCACCACTGCTGATGAAAACCACTCTTCAGAAACTGCTATGTCCCCTGCAAAATCCAGGACAATACATTTCTAAAAAGAAGTCTGTAACAGGAAACTCCCTTGCTTAAAACCATAATTACAGATGGGAAGTCAGTACATGCAACATAACCTGCCCAAAATGTCCCACCACAATGGTGTTCATTTTTTTTCTCCTTTCATATAAAAACAAGAAGCAAGGCAACAAAAGATACAATTAAATACAAAAGAATAGCAATACACAAATACTCATCTATAAAATGCAAGTCCTCAGCCACCTGTCAAGACAGAAAAGCACAGCACATGCATTCTTTACCTTGGCCACAAGTGAGCACAACAGTCGGTGAATGAGGGATACTCTCCCACTCACCCCCATCCCCACCTGTTAACCACCAGGCTAACTACCTTGTCACCAAGTTTCAACCAGTTTCCCTGCTCACAATGAAAGATACTCCTATAGAAAAGGCAATGAAATGTATTCCTGCAGGAACAACTAGTGGATTAACTCTATATGACATAGTCTCTGCTGCTGTTTGTATAATACTATATGCTTCCGATGTCAAGGCCTCTTTGTAGCTGATCAACGCCTAGGTAACTGAAACATCATCTTGCACTTTACTTCAGTGACTATATTCTCCAAACTGGTCATAGGATACTAAAGACAAAAAACTCAGAGAACAAAAGCTACACAGTTCCTGAACCTGGTTCAATAATGACTTTGATACCTCACTTAAATTCTTTTTCTGTATCTTTTTTTTAAAACAAGAGACCATCCGTTGTGACAGGTTAAAGTCAAACTTGACTCAGTTCACGAGTTTCCAGATATGGACAGTACTGCACCAGCCACTGGATAACCCCTAAGGTTATTAAAAGGACAAAAGGATCATGCATAAATACTTCCATATTCAAACAATCACAATCTGGATCTGTACTGCCAGAGATGAACACCTGGGGTGCCAGGGAGAGGAAAAGTAGTGGGACCAGAAATGTTACACAATACCTCCCCACATGAGCCTCAGGTACCTCCTCAATACTCAGGTAGTACAAGTACCCGGTACTAAGCATCCTTCAGCTACACATACACCATGAACTCCCATTCCCAGGCCAACTTCTTAACTGAATGCACTGCCTCCATGTTGTAGAGGGTTTGCAAGTAATATGCTGACAGGGATCAGGTCAATCACCAATCACCTATTCAATATTTTTAATCTTTGCAGTCATACAAATTGTCAATGCCAGAGATTCTGATGATTGCAAATATCTCAAAACAAATTTCAGCTATAAAGGCAGCCCCCGGTTATCGGTGATGTGGTTTAATGGCACTTGTCTAGCAACAAAAATCAGTGATTTTCAGCACCAATATGCACCAATTTCTACTGATCAGCATCAATACATACCTAACAGAGGTGCCAATCTCAGTTATCGGAGCCAACAAGTGCCGAAAACTGCCAATTTTTGGTTATCGGCGATTTTTGTTTATCGTCATGCTGTCAGAACGGAACCCTGCCAATAACAAGGGACTGCCTGTATTCAACTCATCCTTTTGAATTAATTTTTGCTGCTTCCACTTTTTAACATACTACTAAGTCACTGAAAGTGATATTTTTATAATAAAATTTAGTTTCATATATACTTACCAAGTAATTAGATAGCTAAGGCTTCTACTCGCACAGCAACCTTTTTAAAAATTTGTGGTAGTGCTTCTATTGTTTTTTGTGTAGGAGACAGGTTCCACCCACTATCGGAGCACTCGGGGAAACAACCGGCCAGTTAGTTCAATTGTGTTTGTGCCCTCATGTACATAAGAGGGGAGGAAGGTGGGCTCCAAATCTAATTACTTGGTAAGTATATACAGTCGACCCTCATTAAGACGGACTAATGGGGGGCCAGGGTGTCTGTCTTAGCCAACAGTTCAGTTTAACCAGCAGTAACTATATACGTACATGTACCTATAAATACTTATAAATATACTGTACTGTATTTCATTATCTTTATCAAGAGTATGAATAATAAACCAATGTAGAAACGTTTGAATTAAACCTCAGGGTAAAAGATGACAAATGAAGAGTAAAACATGATACAAATGATAGAATTCAGCCACATATGTAGATCCTAGGCCAAGACATAATGCGTACTTGTTAAGCAAAAAGTTGTCTGTAAAATGAAAAGTACGATAATGAAATTTATATTACAGGTATACAATCCCTTACCCAAAATCCTCGGGGCCAGATGTGTTTCGGTTTTTGGAGTTTTTTTGGATTTCAGAACTGTGGGGTAAGGAGCATAATCAAACATCACTACTGCGGGAAAAAATTTGTTTGTCTTTTTTCATGTTTTTTCATTTTAGTTATTTATTCATTATATAGTTTATCATTATTTATATTAACCCTTAAACGCCGAGCCTCTAATTACAAAAGTGTCTGTCTTATGCCGGCGCCGTTCGGGAGTTAGCGCTGAAGCGGAAAAAAAGTTTTTTTCAAAAAATCACAGCACGATTAGTTTTTAAGATTAAGAGTTCATTTTTGGCTCCTTTTTTTGTCATTGCCTGAAGTTTAGTATGCAACCATCAGAAATGAAAAAAATATCATTATCATATATAAATATTGAAATATATGACAGCGAAAAAAAAAATTTCATATATAATTGTACAGTATACAAATCGCGCTGTGAGCAAAACGGTTAAAGCTAACAAGTTATTTTTTTTTCCTTGTATTGTACACTAAATTGTGATGATTTTGGTGCATAACAAATTATAAAACGATCAAAGCAACATAGAGAAAATATTATCACAAAATGATGCATGAATTTGTAACGTGCGGACATAAAAAAGTTTTTTCAAGAATTCACCATAAATCGAAATATTGTGCTAGAGACTTCCCGTTTGTTGCAAAATGAAGGTAATTGATTTAATATTACTAGACTGTAAGAGTTTTAGCTTACAATTGCATTTTTCGACCATTTCAGTCAAGTTAAAATTGACCGAAGGTTGAAATTCTGGCACTTATCGTGATTTATATGAAAATATTTCAAAACTGATAAAAGCTACAACCATGAGTTATTTTCTCTTGTATTCTACATGAAATTGCACACATTTTCATATATAAAACTTTATGTAACAACTAATATAAAACGGTGCAAACATTACAACAAAGCGACGAAAGAATTTCTGAGATGTTTGGCCGGGTTACCATGCGCGCACGTAAGGAAAGTTTTTTTTTTTCAAAAATTCACCATAAATCGAAATATTGTGCTAGAGACTTCCATTTTGTTGAATAATGAAGGTAAATGATTGAATATTACTAGAATGTAAGAGTTTTAGCTTACAATTGCGTTTTTCAACCATTTCGGTCGAGTCAAAGTTGACCGAAGGTTGAAATTTTGGCACTTATCGTGATTTATATGAAAATATTTCAAAACCGATAAAAGCTACAACCATGAGTTATCTTCTGTTGTATTCTACATGAAATTGTGCACATTTTCATATATAAAACTTTATGTAACGACTAATATAAAACGGAACGACTAATATAAAACGGTGCAAACATTACAACAAAGTGACGAAAAGAATTTCCGAGATGTTCAGCCGAGTTACATCGCGACGCGGACGTGGGGAAAAAGTTTTTTCAAAATTCACCATAAATCGAAATATTGTGCTAGAGACTTCCAATTTGTTGCAAAATGAAGGTACATGATTGAATATTACTAGAATGTAAGAGTTTTAGCTTACAATTGCATTTTTCTACCATTTCGGTCGAGTCAAAGTTGACTGAAGCTTGAAATTTTGGCACTTGTCGTGATTTATATGAAAATATTTCCAAACTGATAAAAGCTACAACCATGGGTTGTTTTTTGTTGTATTTTACATGAAATTGCGAACATTTTCATATATAAAACTTTATGTAACAGCTAATATAAAACGGTGCAAACATTACGACAAAGTGACGAAAGAATTTCTGAAATTTTTGGCTGAGTTACCGCGCGGACGTAAGGAAAGTTTTTTTCAAAAATTCACCATAAATCGAAATATTGTGCTAGAGACTTCCAATTTGTTGCAAAATGAAGGTAAATGATTGAATATTACTAGAATGTAAGTTTTAGCTTACAATTGCGTTTTTCGACCATTTCGGTCGAGTCAAAGTTGATCGAAGGTTGAAATTTTTTGTAGTCGACGTACAGTACGTCCACTTGGCACCCGACAGACAATTTTAGTCGACGTATGATACGTCCAGTCGGTGTTTAAGGGTTAATATACTCTTAAATGAATATGAGATGATTAAGATCATCAATAATAAAATACTGGAACAATTAAGACCATATGTTCACTAACACATTTTGTTTTCAACAAAAACATTCCGTAAACCCAAAAATACAAATGATCAAAATAATTGTAATTCAACTTGTGAATTTTAACAATAAGTAATACTATAAAATACATTTCATCATGGCGATCTTGGAGAAGGTTGTTCTTCATTGTTACTAAAGTTGTCATTAGTTCGCAGTCATACATCTGAGGGCGGTCCACAAATAAGATTCGCAAGTGATGATGCATCACTATGACAGACTGTGTGGAATTTTTCATACCACTATATTAAAGTTGAAATTATTGTTAAATTCTGCTTTCATGAAGAAATAATTATATAAAGCAAATTACTGCATAATTTTTGCCATCAGCAGTCAAATAATCACGATCACAGCAACATTCAAACTTACTGCCGTGCATACAATTTGTGATCGATGTCTATAAATAGAACAGGAGTACAAGACTGTCACTGGCTAACAGATCACCATGGCAACCTGCCAGCCAATCAAGTTTCAGCTGTATTCTTCTGAGAAAGAACATTTCGCTCACATGAAGCTGATGATGACATAATGATGACATGAGTGCGTGCTTTGAATACAATATGTAGTTTTTAATAGTATAGTATGTGTTTTACTGCTTACATGAAGAATATAATGAATTCTTTCTCATTACTTTAAGTGCAAAATTGTTGGTTCAGAGATTCTTCAGCAACAAAATAATTTTTTTTGCTTCAGAAGATGTTTACTAATGCTGCGTTGACATACCTTCAAAACAAAATTCATCTCTTAAATCTCTCGAGGACAGAATTAAGCTGCATAAAGAGAACTGGCAATTTCTCTCTCTCTCTCTCGTCATTTGCCTCATAAACGCAAGTATTGTTCAGTAACTCAGCTTTTGTCTTCAAAAAGTTTACCTTTGTCATGTCTTTTCTTTCCTAAAAATATACAAAGCATCATACTGTAGCTACCAGTCAGGCAGTAGATAGGTAACACTGTTAATGCTCGGTGACTGGCTATGGCACTTCCTACCCTTCCAGACAGTAGCGTGTCGTAATGACTGTACGTACTGTGCACAAGTTAAATCAATTACAAGTAAAAAGCATTTTAGTTTAGTAAAGTATAAATACAGAACAGTATATATAAAATAAAAATATAAATCAAAAGTTTTTTATTAACCTTGGGGAAATAAGAAGGAAAACGGTACACGACGAACGGAGGAACAGTAACTGTACCGGAGGAACAGTAACTATCTTAAATCGTGGACGGACATTACATATTTTAAATCGGCTGACCCTCCTCGATGTCCATCTTATCCGGTGTCCGGATTAACGAGGGTCGACTGTATGAAACTTAACTTTATTATGAAAACATCATTTTCATATAAGTAACTTGCCAAGTAATTACATAGATGAATCCCACATTGAATGGAGGTGGATATATGGACATGTTCTACTCCAAAATATTAAAGCATGGTAATGACTGACATAGAAAATTTGGCCAGCATTGTTGTTTCCTTACCTGGTAAGACAGCTACTGCAATTGAATACTGCGTCTGGTCAGTGCTCATCTTAACCTGTAGTGGCATGCGGCTGAGCCATAGGTCGCCTCTACTTCAGTGGAGGCTTTGCAGCGGAGGATAGGCCTGATGGCTAGCAAAGCATATAAAAGTGCCCTTGCCCTGGGCGTAGTACCAAATTAAAAACCAGACAATGCTGTCACCTGCTCTGAAAACACCACAACCCATCCACTAAGACTGGTGGGTACTTGTGGTACACTGTATCCCCCAGGCTCGCCAACAACTCAAAACCCTACACCAAGGTGAAAGGATAGTAGGAGAAAAAGTGCTTCCTATGAATCCTCCCCCAATACCATGCCAGCCACTGATAACAGCCCCAAGGTACTGTAACTGTCAAACATAGTTTCCACCTCCTTTAAATAGTGATGCAAAAACAGACTTGCACTTCCAATAGGTTGACTGGAGAATTTGAAGATAGGGATATATTGTGCCTGAAAACTAAAGAGGTAGCTACTGCCCTGATGTCATGAAGTTTCATTTAAAAGTAAGCAAAATGTCCTCCTGAATCACTGAATGTTCTTCAAAAATTAAGTCCCTCAGGAAGAATGACAATGCATACTTTGTAAGGGGATGCGACAGGTTCTTAACTGAACACCAGAGGTTACTGGATGGACCTCTGATCTTTTCAGTCCTGCTCAGGTAATACCTCAGAGCTCTGACAGGACAAAGCACTCTCTCTTCTTCCTCAGAGCCGAGGATGTCCATTAAATTCTTAATGGTAAAAGAACGAAGCCAGGGATTGGACGGGTCCTTGTTCTTGGCTAAAAAAAACCTAGTGCAAAGGAGCAAACTGCATCTCTTTGGGAAAAACATATCCTTACATCAAAGGCTTGACTCTCACCAATACGTTTAGCGGTAACTAAAGCAACAAGGATAGTGTCTTACGAGTGAGACTCCTCAGAGAAACAGAACGAAAGATCTAGGCCTCTTTGTTCAAGAACTGAGCTAAGCGTAGCTTGATACCCCTTGATGGTGGAAGAAGACAAATTTCTAAAGCTCAAATATAGGAGGAAATCAGCAATCTGAGTTATAGATGTCTCTGAAGAAGAGACATTATGGTTGATGCACCAATGACGAAAGACTGCCCATTTAGCCTGGTAGATGAGGCTAGAAGAATTATGCCTGCATCGCATAATAATTTCTGCAGCTCCCCTTGAAAAATCTTTCACTCTGACAAGCCTGCAGACAGTCTGAAGCCTGTCAGATCAAGAGTGGACAGCCCTTGGTGGTGTCTCCTGAAGTGGGGTTGTTTGAGTAAATGCAGTTTTTGGGGAAGAAATCTTGGGAAATCCACACATAACTGTAGAAGGTCCGGGAACCACTCCTTCAGGGGCCAAAACGGGGCTATGAGGGTCATAGTTACATTGTGATGAGTTTGAAATTTGTTCACCACCTCCCTGACCATGCTGAAAGGTGGGAAGGTCCAAAGATCCCGATTGGACCAGTCTTGCAACATGGCGTCTGTTGCTCATGCAAGAGGATCTGGAGCTGGAGAGCAAAAGAGAGGAAGTAGATGGTTTCTTGAGGTGGCAAACAGGTCTAATGTTGGTCTGCCCCATAGTTTCCAAAGATCCAGACAGTGTGGTAGTTTTTTTTTTTTTTTTAGTTATTTTTTTAATCTAATGGGTTTGGTTTAAGAAAGGAACATTTATTTTGTATTTTAAGAAACAAAAATAGTAAGGTGATGTTTTGTTTTGCTTTTGTATCTAAGTTTTTGATATTGAGTTTTTTAGTTGTTTTCTTGGTTGAATGTATACAATAAATATTTTTATTTTGATTGCAGGAATGAGATAGTATGAAGGAAAAAGGAACAACTTCTCCCCCTTTTTGACAGCCTTCATGACAATTTTTTTTATGAGACCTTGTATGATGTTTTTTTATAGATACCAGGGTGAACATTAGAATATTATAAATTCAAAGATACTTAAAATTATTGCGTGAGACTACAGAATCAGGAAGGCAACACAGTGTTTTTTTTATGCAGTACAAGTATGGTAATATAGATATTTTTACATCTGAACTAAGAGTCCCTTAGATAAAGGGCAAAGTTTGAATAAACTATTAGTCTAATAATGGTATTGCTGTATTTGTGCACTGGAGAAAATAGTACGTATATGCCTTCGATACACAGTGCCTTGATTATATAAACCCCTGTAACTGTGGAATTTGTGATTTTAAGTAATATTCTATTGCCTTGGTAAATAAATAAGTATATGTTAATTGGTATGAAGACCAGACGCGTAGTCCAGCTGTATTTATATCTGTGTGCTGGGTACTTTAATCCTATAATTGCCTTACTCCTCCTGTGTGGCCCCCACCCCCTCGTGACCTTGGGCTTTCTCTGCTCGCTTCTTCATCCAGGTGTTCATTTCCCATGCGTCCACTTGCGTTTTTCCTTTGTTTCCTTGCAACTGTGGAGTGTACGATTTTACTTGATATGCTGTCTTCAAAGCCGTTTCCAGTGTTCCCTGCCATTGTGCCATTTTGTTGGTGTTCCTGTACAGAAAACTCATGTTTTCCCAGTCTATTCTATGGTAATTTTCCCAACAGTGTTTGGCAACTACCGACGTCTGATTATAATGCCTCATGTTCTGCAAGTGTTGTTTGCTTCGCTCTTTATAGGATTTGCCAGTTTCGCCATAGTACCCACCTTCACAGTCTAGACATGCTGCCATATATAACCCCTTCTACCAACTTTTTGTTTCAACTATTTTATTCCTAATGGTGTTTTTGTAGCTGCCTACCAATTTGAAATTATCTAGTTTCCTGTTGATGGGTGTAATAGAGTTGTTGTCCAGGGCTGTAATTATTTTCTTCCCTACCAAATGTTCCTTTTCTATCCTTTCCCTCTCCCCAAAACAGTTTCTTCTTGCTTTGATGTGTGCCCGCTCCCACCAATACTTAAAATACTCAGGTACCCAGGTAGTGCTTGAGTTACGATAATTCAAGTTTGAGATGGGGTAAGCAATTAATACCGATATGACAATATTTAGAAAATAT
Organism: Macrobrachium rosenbergii; assembly: GCF_040412425.1. Taxonomy (NCBI): domain Eukaryota; kingdom Metazoa; phylum Arthropoda; class Malacostraca; order Decapoda; family Palaemonidae; genus Macrobrachium; species Macrobrachium rosenbergii. The sequence continues at coordinate 43,662,078 of NC_089750.1, read as the reverse complement.
TCTTAAATTTTGGTGGGCACAGGCAGCAGCATACAATCAGGCAGCAAGAGACTAAATTACAATAGACCAACTTCTTTTCCTCCATCTCTTTATCCCATCTTCATCTCTTTATCCCATCTTCTAGTTAAAAATGTAAAAGAGAATGATAAAAGTACAGTAATGTTAGTAACGTTACACTCGCATAAATGTGTACAGCCATAAACAACCAAACGACAAACTTGTTTTGCTTATAACCAAATCAGATAACAGCAGCCATTTTGCTTGTATTTCAACCATCGTACGGTTGTAAACAATTACTGTAGTTATGTTACAAATGACGTTAAGTAGAATAGGACTGATATATTTTTACATTATACAAGTACCCTTATTCGCTATGGATAAAAGATCAGCATGGAAATATACTGCTAAATTTATGCTGCAAGTTGTAGCTGAAGCTGAGAAAGCAATGTTCAAGCTGCTAATGACTAAAAATTATCGTGCATTGGCAACATGGATGAAATTCGACTGTGATTAAAACTGGCGGGAAAGTATTTTAATCAAAACTTCTGGGCATGAAAGATCACATATTACAGTACTGTTGTTTTTATGCTGATAAACAATAAATACGTAAGGCTCGTATTATGATGAAATCAAGAGAAAACAGAGAAAGGAATCTTGATTTTTTTTAAACAAAACAAACATGCCCCCAAACAGCCAACGTCATCTATTAATGAAAAAATAGCTAAATTAATTTCAAAACCAGACATATTTATATTTCAGCTTAAAAACACTGTACAGGTTGACCACCACTAATCCGGCATCGTTGGGACCTGGGGGGTGCCAGATTAGCCATTTTGCCAGATTAGCCATTTATTAGGCTAGAATACACGAAACCCAGTAACTAAGCACCTCATCTTAGAATTAAAATATCCCATAAATCAGCACAAGTTGGTTAATAAAGAAAAGACAATTATCAAATACAGGTAGTGCTCGAGTTACGATAATTCGACTTACAATATTTTGAGTTTACGATGGGGTTAGCAATTAATACCGATACGAAAATATTTAGGAAATATTTTTAGATTTCACGCAGGAGCAGGCAGCGAGAGAGACCAACTTACAATAGACCAACTTATTTTCCTCCATCTCTTTATTCCATCTGCTAGTTAAAAAAGTAAGAGAGAATGATAAAAGTATTGTTAGTAATGTTATACTTACGTAAATGCATACAACCATGAACAACCGAACGGGAAACTTGTTTTGCTAATAATCGTATCGGATAACAACCGTTTTGCTTGTATTTCAACCATCGTACAGTGATACACAATTACTGTAGTTATGTTACAAATGATGTTAAGTACTGTACAATAGGACTGATATATTTTTTACACTATTTCCTTATTCGCTTTGGAGAAAAGATTGGCAGGGAAATATACTGCTACAGTAGCTTTAAGCTGCAAGTTGTAGCTGAAGCTGAGAAAACAATGTTCAAGCTGCTAATGACTATAAATTATCGTGCATCGGCAACATGGATGAAACTCGACCGTAAATAAAACTGGAGAGAACGTATTTTAATCAAAACTACTGGGCATGAAAGAATACAAATTACCACTGTTTTCACGCCGATAAAAGATAAATACGTAAAGCTTGTATTATGATGAAATCAAGAGAAACTAGCGACTGGAATCTTGATTTATTTTACACAAAACAAACATGCCCCCAAAACAGCCAGCCGCAATTCCCACGAACGTCATATAATAACGAAAAAATAGCTAAATTAATTTCACAATGAGACATATTTAAGTTATATTTCGACTTAAAAACACTTCGTATAACGAAAAATATCCTTGTCCCAAATAAATAAAGTATCCATATTCATTTACGCTAACTAGAAGCAAGAAAAGCACTTTGAACTTAGTTAAATGCGGTGAAATAAACACCGCGATGTTGATTCCCAAAACAAAACACTGATCGCAATTTATAATACAAAAGCAATATGAGAATATACGCAATTGGAAACAATGTAGTAAAGCATAACTTTTTAAAAGATGTTTGTATAATACTGTTAATATGTGAATAGAGTTCAGTATAATGTAGGCTAGGCTACCAGCTTGTTGATGCAGCACACTGCGCCACCAAATCGAAGCGGCCGGCGAGCGAGTTAGAGCAGCGACCCGGGAAATTTGAAAATTAGTGCGGAAATATTAGAAATTACCCTAGCCGAAATTTGTGCCGGATTACTGATTGTTCCGGACTACTGATTGCCGGATTAGTGATGGTCAACCTGTATAACAAAAAATAACCTTGCCCCATATAAATAAAGTATCTTAGAGATTCAAGAAGCAAGGAAAGCACTCTGAACTGAGTTAAATACGGCAAAATAAACTTACGGCATACTCGATTTCCAAACCAAAACATTGATGGCTATGATCGCAATTTATAATACAAAAGCAATACTGTATAAGAATATATACAATACTATTGGATACATTGAATTAAAGCATGTTTTAGCCTCGGCCACGACTTCCGGAAGAAGAAAAATACTTATCATTTCCCGCCTAGGAAACCAGCCTAGGAAACTTCCCCAAGCTCGCCCACTTTTTTATCTGCAGCTAAAGCTGAAAGAAAGTAAAAACAGCCTAGGAAACTTCCCCAAGCTCGCCCACTTTTTTATCTGCAGCTAAAGCTGAAAGAAAGTAAAAACACCTAACCAATTATCTAAACATTACAACTTCCGACAAATCTCACGAGGGAGCCCGAGGGAACGTAATAAATCAAAGATGATCTTACTACTAGAAATTTTCGGGAAGATAGAAAAATGTACTGCAAAGTGCTGAGCGGTAGCCAGCAATAGCCGAAAATGGAAGAATCTTGACTTTCCAAAGGAAAAAGAGAAAACCAGCTATTTCGGTTATGGCAGGCCTAAAGATGGAACGACCTTCCTTACGACACAGACTTCCCCATGTCAAGTTGACCTGATAACGCTTACGGGTTGACTTCTCAAGCTGAAAGAAACACTGTCTAGACATAGCTTTAGAGTGTCTGGACTGTCTAGCTGTTCGCTCGGCAGTCGCCCGCAACTAGGTTCATCACGCAAGAGTTTGGATGATAATATTGAAAATGTGGTTGTCTAAAAGATCTTCTGCATGAGGAGGAACATTGGAACTTCCGAAGGAGCATTAGGAATTCCAGAACCGAGGGCATTAGAGCCAGCAAGGAGCTAGAGTCACAGACGTCTTCACACTACCGCAATTCCTGATTACCTGATGAATGAGACCGAATGGCGGAAAGTATACACCTCTAAGTTCTAATGATCTTGTTCCCACAGAGTTCTCAGATACGACACGGCAGTTACGATGTCGCAAAGCAGACCCACTACTGTGTTGTGCACTAGGACTGAGAAACACCTGAGGGCTTCCTTTACAGCCCTGAGGTTCCCGAAGGATATGACTCCTCTCGCTCCCGATCCTCCAGAGGCCCGGCCTGGTTCCTCCAAGGTTGCTCCCCAACCTTGATATGAGGCATCTGAGTATAGATGAACGTCAGGAAGAGGGGAGACTATAGACCTTCCGGATGTCGGATGCGCTTCTTCTGACTATCACGGCAGCCCTTCGTTGGCTGAGTCGGTTGAGCTTCAGACTGTCACTCGATGGGCCGGAGTTCAATTCCCCGGCCGGCTGATGAAGAGTTAGAGGAATTTATTTCTGGTGATAGAAATTCATTTCTCGCTATAAAGTGGTTCAGATTCCACAATAAGCTGTAGGTCCCGTTGCTAAGTAACCAATTGGTTCTTAGCCACGTAAAATAAGTCTAATCCTTCGGGCCAGCCCTAGGAGAGTTGTTAATCAGCTCAGTGGTCTGGTAAAACTAAGGAATACTTAACTTAACTATCATGGATGATCCGACAAGCGAGAATCGTTCCAGATTATACCTGCATTCTCGATGGAAGTCCCAGCGATTCCTGAGACATACCTGAAGAGAAAGCATGCCGAGACACAAGACCCTGGAATTATAGAGAGAGAGAGAGAGAGAGAGAGAGAGAGAGAGAGAGAGAGAGAGAGAGAGAGAGAGAGAGAGAGGAGGACATTCTCCCTAAGAGGCTTCTTCAAGTGGGTACCAGCTGTTCCCTGTTAGACAGGAACCTTCTACTTCAACATTTTGTACCTTCAACGATGCATAATTGCCGACACTGGAGACATGAGTTAGAAGCAACAAGTTCGTTATACTGGCCATATCCCTTGAACCCACAGCAGCCACACTAATCATAGCTTGCTGTGACGCTACTGCTGACGACGGCTACACGAAATTGACCATGGAGGAGATATCCCCCTCCCTAAAAGACTGTTGCAGAGCGCAAAAGGCGCCCTCAACAGAACCCTCTCCGAATGTCCGGATAGTGAGGCAGAAGCTTTAAAAGAAGCCCCTCTTCTTCTGCCAAAGAACGTTGTACAGTCAGGCAACATGTTAACCTGGTATGCCAGCCCTACTGACACCGAAGTGATGAGGTGTCAGGCAGTACCGGACCGGAGGGAGTATCATCTTGTTTGAGCAACTACTGGTTCTGTCGCATATAGCGACTCGAACATCGTTTGCTTCGGTAGTGTAGGCTCCTCCAGAACCTTGGACTGAGTATAAGTGAGGATGAAGTCTACCATCCGCTTATACTCATTCTCATTGGCTGAAGGAGAGCTAATATCCAGTACCGAATCCTCTTCTTCAAATGAACAATCCTTGTCAGACTGGTCCGACCGAGCCGGAGGATTGTCGGACTGGTCCGGTCGAGCCAGAACAGGAAAGAGGCAGGCCAATCCCTAGCAAACGCCAAACTCAAAAACCCGGAATTTGCTACACCTGGGTGCGTGAGACGGATACCTGACGTATCAATCATGAACATACTGGAGGCACCAAAGTAGGTTGCGCAAACCCTGCACCACCCAACGGGGATGATGCAACACCTGGGCCGGCCACACCTGGGCAGACCACACCCACTCCTGAGAGCGAAGAGGACGCAACACCCGAACCACTCAAATATGGATGTATCAAAACCGCATGAGAATGGGAATCCAGAACTGAAGACCCGGAATCAACCCCAAACCAACGTGGATGCCTAGACCAAGGTACTTCAAACTTTTTCAGCCGTGACCCAGTTTTTACTATGGCATCATTCCCACGACCCATACAGAAAAAATATTACACAAATGACCAGCAATATCAAAGAATACAAGGATCAAAACTGAAAATGCAATAACTGTTAAAATGCATTATAATCAGAATTATAAACATGTAATAAATTATATATATATATATATATATATATATATATATATATATGTGTATATATATAACAGAATAATTTCCATGTATTTGCAATTATATATATTATATATATATTATATATATATATATATATATATATATATATATATATATATATATATATATATATATATATATAGCTTCCAGAATAATTTATGTAGTGACTTCCTAGGTGACTAGGGTGGGCTTGCTTGTTTTTGTTATCCTGGACCAGTTTGGCTTGCAGGAAGATAGGGCAACACGCATATCAATGGTGGCACCAAGGCAATTTCTTTCCTTTAACTTTAACTTGGTCAAGACTGAGAAACCAGCCTCACACATATACGTGGTTGTAAAAGGTAGAAAGAGAATGACACTTTCTGTACTCAAGTTGGGATAGTCCTTGGAAAGGCTTAGCCAAAAAGAAGCCAATGTTGATATCTTGTGCCTCATTCTTAATGAGTTAGTACTAGTTAGCCGGACTAACTCTTCTTCCTTACTAGGCTTAAGTTTAATTCCACAAGTGAATCTGGGTTCCAAAATACAAACGGATCTTTTACCCAATATTTTTCTTTTAAATGGATAGTTTTTTCTTCTGGAAAATACTGCTCAAAGTTGGCTGACAGAGACTGGAGGTGTAGGTCTATATCTTTTTTCATTTTCTGCATACATTCTTGATTTAAATGGTTTTCCTCAATATGTTGTAAAAGTGTGGGGAACATGTAGTAAACAGGTTGGTCTGTTTTAACCCTTGTTTGCCAAATCTTTAGTGATTTCTTAAATGCCTGTACTTCCTCGGTGTGTTTGAATATATTCTCTTTTCCTTGCAGTTTTAGATTAAGTTCATTGAGCTTTGAGAAAATGTCTGCTAAATATGATAGCTGTGCAAGCCATTCATCCCTGATAAATAGCTCTGCCATTGGAGACTTCTTTTTAAGAAGGAATATATGTATTTCCATCCTTAATTCATATATCCTCTTTAGGACTCTTCCTCGGGATAGCCATCTAACTTCAGTATGGTACAACAAGTGTGACTGATCAGCTCCCATTTCACAGCAAAGTTATTCGAACAAACGGCTACTCAATGAACTTCCTTTGATAAGATTGACAAGTTTTACAGCTTCATTTAGAACATTTTTCAAGCTGGCAGGAATTCCTTTTGCAGCCAAAGCTTCACGATGAATGAAACAATGATTCCAAGTTACATAATTACCTGCAGTCTCTGATATCTTGCTCACTACACCACTATTTTTTCCTGTCATATTTGCTGCTCCATCTGTAGTGACGCCCTTGCAGTTTGCCCAGTTCAATTTATATTTTACAGCTGCACAGTCATTCAAAACTCTGAAGATCTCTGACTCTGTGTGTGTGTGTGTGTGTGTGTGTGTGTGTGTGTGTGTGTGTGTGTGTGTGGTGTGGTGTGGTGTGGTGTGTGTGTGTGTGTGTGTGGTGTGGTGTGGTGGTGTGTGTGGTGTGGTGTGTGTGTGTAAGGTCAAGGAGCATAATATGTCCTTCAAGAAGTAATCTTCCCATGGATATCTCACATAAACCAGGGGTGTTGCACAATTAGCTATATCGGACAGCCGGGAGGCGTGAAACCAACTTAAATTCCAAATCTTCTGCAGTATCTCTAATCCTCCGAGATACTGTTGTGTTACTGACAGGGACACAGTTAATCTTCTCTGGTGATTTCTCATAAAGCACTGTAGTTACTATATCTAATGTAGCTGGAAGGATAAGTTTTTCACCATAAGTATACGGCACTTTCCCTTTTGCTGTTCGAAAAGTAACTAGATAAGGAGCCAGTTGCAATTTATCATTGTGAGTGGTTGATTTACTAAGGATTTTCACTGATAAATTCAATTGTTCTTTTTTTCTTTGAAAAAAATCTACTGATTTTCCAACTAGTTCAACATGTTTCGATTCACGGTGCCTCTTTAATTTTGAAGGCTCCATACTTTCATTTGCAAGAACTTCATGTGGCCGAGGTTCTTGTTTATTTTTATCATACTTAATAAATCCATACTTCAAGAATTCTTCACTATATTGCCTTGGCCATACTGTAATTTCTTCTTCTTAGCAGAAGGCTCAGAAGAAGGCACAGGCGGCAAAGATGCCTCGCCCATACCAGTACGAGACATAGCAGGCTTCTCTGTCATTGAGTTTGTCTGTTTGTCTTTCTCGCCTGAACAAGAAGGTTTTGGTGCCTGAGTAGCAATGACACCCTTTCTAATAACAAATCGATCCATTTGATACGAGTGTGGTTGCATGAACTGTTATATAACTAAAGGAGACTCCTGCCCACTCCTAAAACTTAAATGTAACTAATCATGCTCTGTAACTTCTGCTTCAAATCTGGAAGTACGCCTCACAGGCTCACAGCTTACACGTTCCATTCACGTTCGCCACCCACACCGCCACTGTGTCACCATGCATATCTCTCTCTCTCTCTCTCAAATAGAAGTTCTGACCATTGTGATTAGACTCGGATATTCGTTATGACTAGGTGGATCATTGTATGGATTCATATTAATCTTATTGCCATGTACATAATAATTTTTATTTTATTTATGTATTTATTTTTGTGAGCCTGCGACCCAGTTTGGAGGACTTGGCTGGGTCGCGACCTGTAGTTTGAAGAACCCTGGCCTAGACGCAGGGACAAAGAAAACCTGCCGGAAAGTTGAGAAAGAAGAAGCCGAAGGAGGGAAGAAGGAAGAAGCCACACTCGGAATAACCACCGGAGCGCCCAACGCCGACGTTGGACATATGGAGAAGGTCCCAACCGGACCGAACTCAAAGGAGTATTGAAGGGGAAGTTACGAAGTACCGAACCGAAGGTAACAGAAGAAGGTAAAATTACCAGCTATCCTAGAGAATGGAAAGGCTGCGGAAACTATCGGTCCTGATACACTGAACGCTGGCGCAGGTGAATCGCCGACTGCCGTAGCATCCGCAAGAATCGCGGAGGATACATTACAGTTAGGAACCCATAAAGAATGAAATAAGGAGTTGCCGACGCCTCCGCAAACACCTGAGAAGCAACTAGACCGGATGCCTGAGAAACTACCGGATTTGCTTCAAAAGGTGATAAAGACGACAGATCCATAAAAAGTACCCCTTCCCTTAACCCCGAAGAGAGAGAGGGAGCCGCTGAAGCTCTAATATACAGGGTTGAAGCAAGAAAACCTTGCTCTGCTGAGTTAAAAGCCAAGAAAACAGGATGAGCAACAAAGACCCCGAGAGCCCTCCAAAGAGCGGACCGAAAAGAAGATTGAGAAGGGCAATGGAAGAAGGCTTAGAAGACAAAGGGGAAAAAACGGGAAAATTCTGTACCGGCCGAAGAGGCCATAGATTTCAAAGAAAATAGAATGGTTCTGTTCCCCCCACCCCTGATAATCTTGATAGACATTATCAAATCAGAAAGTTCTTTAAGACATGATCATGAATATTGGAAAAACTCGATCGCCAGAATTACCATCATCGCAAGACAAAAGAAATTTTAAACCCCCAAAGGAAAAGGAACCTTCAAAGAAGGAGTATTCAAGGAAAACAAAAATTCAGACCCAGATACATCAGAAACCAAATCTGAACGACCCTCCACGGATCTGGAAACCTTTGTTGCACAGAGCACGAAGCAGGAAATAAAACCAACAATTGATCTAAATGAGAGACCTAAACATAAGCGACCCCAACCAAACCTGAACCCAAAGAAGACCACATTCAACTACTTTTCCTGAATACTTCCTAAATTAGAATTCCTACCCTCCTGAGTGATTCTTAATTCTAAGTCCACCTTAGAACTTACGCTTTTAGAGGGAAGGGGGAAATCTGCTGCCAACACTGCCTGCTCCACGCCGGGGGAGCCGGCAGATCCTACCTTCGAGGTTTACGGTTCTCCATGACCCCCGGCACCCGTTAGGGCTGGTTCTGGAACAGGAAGGGGGGCTGAAAAAGAATGATTAGTATCTACAGCACTATTACTACTATCCTTATCTCTAGTTTCCATTAATTTAGTCATAAAGCTAGAAAAATAGACTAGACATACTCAGCTAGTAACTTGTCCTCTAACTTTTTGAATAATTCTTCCATCTGATCTACCGACCAAGACTCGCCGCCTATCTGACTGATATTACACTATACCTTCCTACATAAAATACAAACAGAATGTCAATTGTGTTTGAGGGTACTCATCCTACGCTTGCAGAACGTGTAGGGCCGATGAGCATCAGCATCTCCAGCAGAAGAAGGCTCTGTCGTCGAAGATGTAAACAAAGTGGAAGCATCGGCGCTAGCAGACGGCGACGTCTTCTTGTTTGACTTATCCAAACGAGTCCAAAGTACCGATCCCAAAGTCAAAATCGGGAGAGAAGTTCTAAATCCTATCAATAAAGTATCCATCCAGGAGAAAATGCGTTGAAAACAGTCCAAATTGTGATCTGATGTCCAAATTCTTAAATGGGGGTCAGGCTAAATGACCAAAAGTTCGCCTGATGTGGGACACACCCACACAGCATGGCAAACAAAAAGCAATTGGGGATCTTGGCCTCACTCGGCCGGGACTTGCAGCAGTGTTGCCAACGGTACTTCAGGTGACTCATTTGACAAGATTTTCCTGTAAGCGTTGGTAACGCTGACAGTTTATTACCAACTTAGTGGGTAAAAGCTATGGGGATGTAGTTCGGGCTGGTAGGTGACCAGGGCTAATTCAGGTGTTCAGGGAGTGTATTGCAATACTGTATTTTCATCGTTATCTAAAAAAATAGTTCCTAGAACTGCTCCATATATGATGATTAAATTACTATACAGTACCTTTATTATCAGAACATAAGTATATTTTAAGATATATAAAAGATTTACATACAAAATACTTACTGGATCAACTCTGTCCCAGTTGTTAAATTTTCCTGGAAAATCTAGTGACATCACATGACCACAAACTGATGTCATCTTGAAACGAACTGGCTGATTGACGAAAGAACCAGTCCATTCATGGATGCTGCAAGCACCATTGAAACCTACGAACAAAACAGAATTTTACTAAGTTCTACTTCATCACTTTTACATTATGGCTAAATATCAAACACTTATCACTGCCTAACTGACAATACTGGGGCCTACATGTTATACAGTAAATTTCTAATTAGATTTTTCAAACTATACAGTAATAAAGCACAAGGATGCTGAGTCAACCCTTTTATTGCATAGATATTTTGTTTGTTTGTCAATCCATTTATTTAAATTACTGGCAAAAGTTTCAATATATCAAAACTGCCAGATAGGTTTACAACCATGCCCATAGAAAGACTTGCAAATTATTTCTATAATTAATACAGTATTAAAATATCCTTAAATATAAAATACAAAAAAATGTGTGCTGTATGGCATTCATCCAATAACAAATATATAAAATGTGAAAAATTATATTTTCACTATAAAATTAAGTTTTATATATACTTACCACATAATTACATAACTAAGGTTTCTAACTCGTGCGGCAGCCTTCTTAAAAATTGGCAGTAGAGCTATTTTTTTTTGTGTGTGTAGGTGGCAGGCTTTGCCCACTATCAGAGCACTCGGGGGAAACAACCAGCAGGTTACTTCAATTGTGTTTGTGCCCGTATGTCCATATGGGGGAAGGAGAGTTGGCTTTGATTCTGTAATCACTTGGTAAGTATATATGAAACTTAATTTTATGAAAATATCATTTTCATATAAGTAACTTACCAAGTAATTACATAGCTGAATCCCACATTAAATGGAGGTGGGATACATGGACATATTTCACTCCAGAACATTAAAGCATGGTAATGTCTATGAAATAGAAACTTGGCCAGCATTGATACAATGCTTGTTTCTTTACCCGGTAAGAGAGCTACTACAGGTGAATGGTGCTCATCTTAATCTGTAGTGGCGTGGTGGTTGAGCCATGGGTCGCCTCTACTTAAGTGGGAGCTTTGCAGCGGAGGATAGGTTCTGTTGTTCTAGGGACCAAGTCCTGGAAACTTCCTGGTTCCCCAGAAGGGCTCCCCAGCCTAGGTCCAAGGCATCTGAGTAGAAATCTAGGTCAGGGCTCAGAGGTTGAAGGGATCTTCCCTCCAAAAGTCTCTCTTCGGACAGCCACCATTGCAGGTCCGATTTGATTTCCTAGGTGACTGGAAACGTGGGTGTCCGGCTGTGTTTTCCTGTCCCAGTTGGCCTTGAGGAAGAATTGAAGACCTCTCATATGGAGTCTGCCTAGCTTGGCAAATGTCTTGATGGATGCCAGATTCCCCAGTAGGCTCTTCCACTGATGGGCCGAGCAAGAAGAGAGGGCTAGAAAATTATGGACCGTCTGAAGGAAGCTGATTCTCCTGGCAGACAGAAAAGCCCAAAAAGTCCGAGAGTTGAGAATCATCCCCAAAGAGAGGATCTCTTGTGACGGGGTCAACTGGAACTTCTGGAAGTTGATGAGAATGCCCAGTTCCTGAGTGAGCAGAAGAATCTTGCGCAAGTCCTTCGTGCACTTTTCCTTTGAAGGGGATCGGAGAAGCCAGTCACCCAGATACAGACTGACGTTTATGCCTATTAAGTGGAGCCACTGTGCTAGAAGAGTGAGGACTCGAGTGAACACCTGAGGTGTTGTAGAGAGACCGAAGCAAAGAGTCCAAACCTGGAAGACTTTGTCCTGGACAACGAATCTCAGATACTTCCTGGAGTCCAGATGGATGGGGATGTGGAATTAAGCATCCTGCATATCCAAGGTTATCACCCAATTGCCCTGGTGAATGGATAACAGGCCCAAGTGGTTTGTCTCTATCTTGAACTTCATCTTGTGGACAAAGAGATTGAGGACGCTTACATCGATGACTGGTCTCTAACCCCATGATGTTTTGGGGACCACAAAAGAAAAGGTGTAGAAGCCCTCTGTGCTGATGTCCTCAACCTCTTCTATGGCCCTCTTTAGGATGAGGGAGGAGACCTCCTCCAAAAGGGCCGAACGTTTCTCTGAGTCTCTTAAGGGGAGCGCACACTTACATAAAAATAATGTTCCGATTTTTATTAAATTTTTATATGTTATACATATATATAAGGTGATGTTCCAGAAAAAACTTGAGAGTGATCGGATGATTATTTTGGATTTTATAAAAAAATTAAAAATTAACAAATTAAAAATGATTCACCTCCTTTATTTTTAGAACTATTGCAATGCGGCTTCATACACAGAAAGTATATCATAGTATGAAAAAAATAATGGGAAGAGTTTTTCTACTTTTCCTCTTTTTTTTTGGATGGGGCGAGGGGGGATTTTCCCCCCAAATTTGTATAATTTGATTATCACGGGTTCCTCATCAACCCGAGAAAAAACCTAGCCCCAAACAAATATTCGTCTTTCTTTCCTCTTTCCAATGGTATATTTAACTTTAAAATTGGCCTAAAAATAAAAAAGTAGTTCACATTTGAAGTGCAAAAAGTGAAAACTGAGAAAACGACCGTAAAGGTCAACAAGTGGTTTTTTTTGGCACTCGGGAAAAAACTTATCTTAGAGCATTATTTTGCTGATTTCTGGCTCCAGGTCACCCCCTTCTATAAAAAGGGGTATTATTCGCTCGAGGCGAGGGTATCATTAAGTACCACCTGACTCGTTGCCTGGTTTGAAACTAAGAAACTAAAAGTTTAGTAGCTACCAGGCTGATACTCTTGACTCATTTTCAGTCGTTTTTTTCACTTGTTTGGTCTTTGGAGTTTGATTTTCAAGCATTTTTGTCTCTCGAATGAAGAACTACTTCTATACTTCACTTGTGCCAAACAGATGTGCTAGTAAGTTGAATTTCTCATAGCCAAAGTTGTGTTCAATTTCCTCAATATTTATCTCACTCAATTGATGGTGCTGAGATTTTCCATTGTTAATTCGCTTTGCTGGGGCACTAACTGAAAACCTACACGATTGGCACTTCATTAAAATACCAGTATCCCATCTACTGGCAGAGACTTCAACCTGAACTTTACCCCTGCAATGTCCTACCTTGCATCTAATACCCGACACTATTTTATCTAAATGAGATCTAGATATAATGAACTTGTCATCATATACTCCCTTTTCATCATCCTTTATTCATTTCATCAACTGTGAGCGTATTTTTGAAGGTGAAAGTACGAGTATATACATTGTATTTAGAGTTACTGGATGTAAAAAAAAAAAAACGGCAAAAAACACGCAAATAGCGAAAAAATTGCTCAGAGTAAAAAGTTGCCCACCACCCACTTTCAGCGTTTGGGGACAACCGACTCGGCACCCTGTCACTTAGACTACGCATTCACCAAGGAACAAGCCATTGTTGTTGCCGGACGTAGGAGATAAGGTGATATAAAAATCAAAATAATTAATAAATTAGACGAATAAAGGAAAAAATTACAATAGTCATTAGGAGCCAAACGTCAGCCCTACCTCACCATGTGGGGGGCGGAGGCCCAAAACCCCATCAATTTTAATATTTCGAAAAAATGCTTTGGTCACGCGATAACGAAGGTGTTGCTCATGTCTTACGGCCATTAAACCATTTTTTTTAAATTTCAAAAATATTCATCAAAAATCGAAGAGTGCACTCCCCTTAAGTAGGCCATCAATGCAATGGGAGAAGTGACTAAAGGGGGGCTCTTCATGAATGGGATGGTGTAGCCCTTCTTCAGAATCTTGATAATCCACGGTTCTGTTCCTCTGATCATCCACTTCTCTCAAAACTCGAGAAGTCTGGCTCCACTGGCGCACAAAGAAATTCATTCTCATTTCTTGTGCAAAGAGTTGGTAGAGCTCTTTTTTGATGGATCTGGCTGAGAAACGGACATTGGAGCGGGTCCTAGTCTGTGACCTGGGCTTACTTCCATGAAAGGGCTGCTGCTGGAGTGGAGAGGCCATTTGGGAGCAAAAGCAGATGCATCCTTGGGGCATTTGGAAGACTGCGACAGTAAATCCTGGGTAGACTTCTTTCGGAGGGTCAAAGCAATTTCCCACAGTGTCCTAAGGGAAGGGGTGATGAGGATCCAACAGCGAAAACAAAAGGGCCGATTTCTGGGTCTGAGTGACTCCTTTAGTGGTAAAGGAGCACCAAGTTCTCTCTTCTTTAACACTCCCAAGGAGAAAAGAGCAGCAAGCTCAAGAGAGCCATCCCTAATGCCCTTGTCTGTGCAGGAAAGGACTCCTAGCCAGTCTGAGGCGATGTCTCCCGCTAAGTCCTTGAAATCTTTGATCTTCTTGGCCAGTGCTCCAACTGTCCAGTCCAAGAAACTAAAAACTTCGAACACCTTGAAGAGGTCCTTAACAAGGTGGTCTAGTTCAGCCAACGAAAACAATATCTTCACTGACGAGAAAGCAGAACGTCGGGAACAGTTGATGAGGACAGAGAAGTTCCCTTGGGAGGAGACAGTGACTCCCAAAGAAGGAGCTTCCCCGGTGATGCAGGACTAAGCATGAGGGAAGAAAGGTGAAGGACGCTTTGCCTTGCTCCCTCTTAGCAGAAAGCCAATCCCCAATTTCCTTAAGAGCTTCTTGGAAGACAAAGAAAGCACCATCCTGGGAAGTCTAGTTCTGTTGTCCGGATGACTCCTCATCAAAAAGGTCGAGGCAGGTGAGACCAGGGCAGCTGGGGCGGAAAAGGTGGGAAAGTTTGCCAGCAGATACTGAAGAAGAGCTGCATAGGCCAATGGAGGGGCAGGTTCTTGATCAAACTCCTCTTCTCTTGTGGAGACCAGAGACAGGTTCATATCATGAGCAGTCTTGGAGGCAGAAGGAGCTTTCTTCAGTAAGCTCATTATCTCAGCCAACTATCATTTAATGGGAGCCAGTGACAGCTTGTCTTGATCTAAAGGAGGAGACCCACGTCTGGAAGTGGGCGTTTGGCGCTCAGAAGCTGGTGACTAGTACTGAAGAGCTGGTGCTGGGCGCTTGGGAGTTGGTGCCAGACGCTCAGGAGCTGGCGCCAGGTGCTCGGGAGCTGGTGCAGGGCGCTCGGGAGCTGGCACTGAGCGCTCTAGAAGATCCAGGGATTTGGATGATGATGGGCACCTGAGTGGGTTCATTGGGTGCTTGGGGGCCAGGTAAAGGCACTTAACAGCTGGACGCTCAGGAGAGTAGGCCTCTGGACTGTTCCAGGTGGAAAGTGGTTGCTGGACTGAGGCGAGGACAGAGGTCCACAGCATAACTACAGGAAGGTTGTGGGCTGCAACTAGCCTTCTTATGCCATTTAACAAGTAGCAGAGAACAGCGACCAACATCATCTGCATGCCTCTTCAGCGGACATGATGAATCTAAAAAGTGTTTATGGCTCCTCCTGTCAGCGCCAGAATCCTTGTATGTAGACGACAATTGGTGAACATCCAACAAGACGCTTTTCCAACGGCTGTCTGTCGATACCTAGGAAGGTGCAACAGGCTTAACTGAGGGGGTGACTACCCGTGGGAAAACCCCCTCGGCCTCCCTTGGACTTCCGGTATGTATTCTCCCAGGTTCAGGGGAGTATGACAGGGACCTTCATCTAGGAGCACCAACGGGACCGGTAGCCACCTCCTCCACTTGAACTACACTGTCACTCATCACTTTTTTAGCAAAAGCTTTATCCATAATCACTTTCAGTGTCTCTCCCAATTCTGCCACTGTACTGGTAACAAAAAGGCCTATCTTTTATCAAACCTAGATTCAAGACTGGCAATGGTATTAGGGTCGGAAGCACGGGAGTAGGTGGATGAATAGGAGGAGGGCTAGTAAAAGGTGAAAAGGCAAGAATAGGAGTAAAAGGAATAGCAGGACTAGCTTCTAAACTAGGTTTAGGAGTAGTTTCTAGGCTAAGTAAAGTTCGTCTCTTGGCTCTAGGAGCTGGTGCCAGGTGCCTGGGAGCTGGTGCTGGGAGCTCGGGAAGTGGCACTGAGTGCTCTAGACAAACCAGGCACTTGGACGATGACAACGGGCGCCTGAGTGGGCTCGTTGGGCGCTTGGGGGCTAGGTAAGGGCGCTCAACAGCTGGGCACTCATGAGAGAAGGTCTCCGGACTGTCCCAGGTAGAAAGTGGATGCTGGACAGAGGGGTCCACAGCATAACTGCAGGAAGGTTGTGGGCTGTGACTAGCCTTCTTAAACAGTCATACCCCGAACTTATGCAAGGTTAGGTTCCAGAACTCCTCGCTCAAGGCGAATTTTCGCGTAAGTTTGGCATGGTCTCTAAAAATGCTTATTTCTAAAGTTTAAACACTAAATATGACCCTAATCATGCTCCAAATTATTAAGCTAACTTTTAAATGAAATTAAAGTTACTGTAATTTCATGTAAAAGCTAGCTTAATTCATTACCCTAAAAAAAAACAAATAAATGGTTGACATAAAAACAGAGTTGGAAGAGAATTTCTGTCTCTCTCCCGGTTTGACCGATCTATTTTTAGAGTCTTCTCAACCTCTTTTTAATAACTTATTTATTCTACGTCTCTTTCTTTGTTCTGAAATGCTTTTTCATGAACAAACAGTGTTTTCTATTTGGACTGATACAACTCTTAGTTTTTATGTCTCCATGTTTTACAACGCATTTGCCACACTAGCGCATTTACACTTCGTAGACAGTGTGGGTAAAATTAGATTAATTGAAACTATCTACTGTACAGGTAAAGACATACAGAGAAATAATAAGTTGTAAAAATGTGTGAGTGCTAACTATGAGAGAGAGAGAGAGAGAGAGAGAGAGAGAGAGAGAGAGAGAGAGAGAGAGAGAGAGAGAGAGAGAGAGAGAGAGAGAGAGATTGTCCTTACATGAAATAGCAAGTTAAATTATTTATGAATTATTACGGGGACCTAGAGAGAGAGAGAGAGAGAGAGAGAGAGAGAGAGAGAGAGAGAGAGAGAGAGAGAGAGAGAGAGAGAGTTATTCTTACGTTAGATATCAAAAGATGGAAATTCAGTATTAAACTAACTTTAAAATTAAGTTAAAGTTACTGTAATTTCATTTAAAAGTTAGCTCAATACATTACCCTTAAAAAAATATATGAATGGTTAACGTAAAAATATAGGTGTGTGTGAAAATTAGTACACTATTTCTCTCTCTCTCCCCATTCCACCATTCTATTTTTAGAAGTCTTTTCAACCTCGTTTTTAAAAACTCCATTATTCAGTCTCTTTCTGTTTGTTCTGAAATGCTCTGTCTCTATGTTTTAGAACAGCACATTTACAGTTTGTAGATGGTACAGGTAAAATTAGATTAATTTAAAATTTAAAGTTAAAGACGTACAGAGAAACAGTAGTATCTAGGTTGCGCTTACTACGAATGAGAGAGAGAGAGAGAGAGAGAGAGAGAGAGAGAGAGAGAGAGAGAGAGAGAGAGAGAGAGAGAGAGAGAGAAACCTTTGACCCCTAATCAGCAACACTCCCCCTTCATGTCATGTTAAACTGACATGTCTGACAGCTTTTGCCTTCGAGCTTCTTAAAAATGATGGGGAAGAATTTGTTTGTTTAAAATAATACAAATTTTGTAATTACAGTTATATTATTATTATTATTATTTTATTGTTATTATTATTATTTAATCTTATTAATCTTATTAATATTTGAAAATCAGTACTTATTATTTGGTAAAAAATTTATTTATCGTGCAAAACAAACATATACATGTACCATAAAAATTCTCTCTCATCTCAGTCAAAGAGAGAGAGAGAGAGAGAGAGAGAGAGAGAGAGAGAGAGAGAGAGAGAGAGAGAGAGAGAGAGAGAGAGAGAGAGAAATTATTACTTTTGTTATTTAATGCTATTTAATTTACACACAAAGCTTGAAAACTTATAAATTACACAAAAAATTAAAAAAACACTTTTGCAGGGTTTCTTAGTATTCGCAAATGTCGCGTGTCTGAGAAAAACTCGTGCATGACAATTTGTTAGATTCCAATGAAAAGTTTGTGTCTGTGAATCCGCTTAAAAGGCAGTGGAGAACAGCACCCAACATCATCTGCATGTCTCTTCAGCGGACGTGATGAATCTAGAAAGTGTTTGCAGCGCCTCAAGTCAGCACCAGAATCCTCGGAAGTAGACGACAACTGGTGAACATCCAACAAGACGCTTTTCCAACGGCTGTCTGTTGATACCTGGGAACGTGCAACAGGCTTGACTGAGGGGGTGACTACCCGTGGGAAAACCCCCTCAGCCTTCCTTGGACTTCCGGTATTTCTTCTCCTAAGTTCAGGGGAGTATGACAGGGACCTTTGTCTAGAACCAACGGGACAGGTAGCCACCTCCTCCACTTGCACTGCGCTGTCACTCATCACTTTTTTAGCACATACTTTATGCATAATCACCTTCAGTGACTCTCCCAATTCTACAGCTGCACTAGTAACTAAAAGAACTATCTTCTTATCGAACCTAGATTCGAGGCTGGCAATGGTATTAGGGTTAGAAGCAAGGGAGCCAGGCACAGGAGTAGGTGGATGCACAGTAGGAAGGCTAGTAACAGGAGAAAAGGCAGGAATAGGAGTACTGTAGAAGGAACGGCAGGACTAGCTACTGAACTAGGTTCAGGAGTAGTTTCTAGGCTAAGTGAAGTTCATCTCTCAGCTCTAGAAGCCGCTTTCCTCTTCCTATCCCTTTCTGACCTGTCTAGGTGAGATCTAAGTGCTTTCAATTATTACATTCAGCACAAGTTTTCTCCTTGTTACACTCCTGTCCCCTACACTTACTACAAACTGTATGTGAGTGAATCATAGCAAGATTTAGTTAGTCTGGTTTTACAACCTTCGCTGCAATACTGTAGTAAAAACTAGAGGAACCAGAATTAGACATAATATGTAAAATACTAGAATCCTGATCTTAAAAGCTAATAAGCTGATCGAAGCTTGAAGGCTACTCAAAATTAAGTGATAATACTTCACCAAAGTCAAGTAAAGACAACCAAACAGCATGAAAAAAGCTGCTGCAATGGCGCCAATGTATGACAAACCATGGCAGAAACACATCTGAACTAACTGGCTGGTTGTTTCCCCAAGTGCTCCAATAGTCGGTGGAGCCTGCCACCTACACACACACAAAAAAAAAAAATAGAAGCGCTACCACGAATTTTTAAAAAGGCTGCCACACGAGTTAGAAACCTTAGCTATGTAATTACTTGGTAAGTTACTTATGTGAAAAATGACATTATGATAAAATAAAGTTTTATATATACTTACCAAGTAATTACATAGCTAAGTTTCTAGTATCGGCAGCTAAAATTGGAAACCGCGGTAGCGATTCTTTTGTTTTGGTATAGTTGACTAGACCCACCCACTTTCGGGGAAGAAGAGAAACAACTGAGCAAAGAGCTTCAATTTGTTTTTGCCATTATGCCCATGCGAGGGGAGGCAGGCAGGCTCCCATTCTATAATTACTTGGTAAGTATATATAAAACTTTAATTTATCGTAAAAATGTCATTTTTATATAAGTAACTTGCAAGTAATTATATAGCTGATTCCACATTGACAGGAGATGGGATACATGGGCTATTCTACCCCAAAACATTAGATGATGTAATAAATTTAAGAACAAAAAATTTCTAGCATTGGGACAATGCTTGTTGTTTCCTTACCTGGTAAGAGAGCTGCTGCTGGAAGATACTCCCTCTGGTTGGCGCTCATCTTACTCAGTAGAGGTAAGGTGTTTTACTAGCGTTCGGAGATGTCCTTCGCTGTAAAGCTCCCACTGATGTAGCAGGTGATCCATGGCCATGCTGCCTCACCTCTACTGAGTAAGATGAGCGCCAACCAGAGGAAGTATCTTCCTGCAAAGAGATGCAAACGGGGCAAGCCAAGCCGAGCCAGTCTCGCAAATGTGACCAAGGGGCTGGGCGGGGCGGGCAAGCCGAGCTGATCGCGCGAACGCAATCGGAACTGGACAGGCAGGAACTTGTCTGCCATGAAATCCCAATTTTTAAAAGTAAATTGTATTTTTCCTAACTATACAAACCTGAGGTCCTTTACATTAGGAATTACTTATGGCGAAGCTGGCCACAGCTGTTAAACTCTTGAACAAGGTGGTTAGGCAGTAACTACTGCCATGGTAGGCAGGAATACCTGCCTGCCCGGATGTAAACATTTCAGTTTGCCTTTTGGCCGAGGTTCAGATTGAAGGGTGGCTTGAGGAGGGCATAAAAATGTAATGTAAAGGACCTCAGGTTTGTATAGTTAGGAAAAATACAATTTACTTTTAAAAATTGTGATTTGTTCCGACACGAAATACAAACCATCGGTCCTTTACATTAGGAAGACTCACTGGTTGGAGGGAGGAATCTAAGTGAGTCTCTTGAACTGACTGGGGTTCTGCACACCTGGGCTACTCCTGGTTGAAAGAGTGAGGAGGAGTACCGTGCTTTTGACATATTGAAACTGCAAGATCAAATGACAGATGCTCGACATTTTTGCATGAGTGAGGAAATGCAACTCATACGAAATAGGCTGGGAAGAATCTAAGAGTCGCAGGCAGTAAAGAAAACCCGAGACCAGGTTTTCCTTATTGCCAGTTTCTCCTTCCTCCCCTTGCTAGAGGAAGGAGTGGAATTGTTTCTATGATTCTAGAAGAAAAATAGAACGGATGCTCGATGTGTATAGTCTTACCGCATCAGATGCCAGACCTAGCAAGTGTCAGTTCGAGTTCTATTCTCATCCCGAAGGAGAAGTAGGAGGACAAGGAAGGAGGAGGAGGAGAGGCCAGTCACTCTCAGTATCCTTCTCACTTCCAGAACCAACACCTTAGGCAAGATGCTACTAGTCCTCTTGAAGGAGCTGGGTAAGAAAACACAACTTGTTGAGCAGCCACCACAGGACCAAAGAAAAAAGGTTCCAAGGGCCTGTGGGCAAGACCACAGGAAGACAAGTGTGTGGTCTCTGAGACCACTTCTCATAAGGGCACGCGCAGAGCACGGAACAGGAACCCTAAACGAGAGTCACATGCCACCCAGGGCACTGTTCCCTGGGACAGCAAGACCAAAGAAGCTTCTCATCTGTAGCTAAATCTTGACTGAGGAGAAAAAGGCTACTTCAGATAAAAGACTAGGTCACAAGGGCCTACGTTCTTCACAAGTGAAATGGAGAGAAGCAACCCTCGGTGGAGAATACAAGGAAGTAAAGACCTGAAGAGCGACTCTGACCCGAGAAGAAGTTCCATCGACGACACCGTCCAGCAAAGTCAGATCCAGTCCTTGGAACAGTGTTGCAGAGGACTTCAAGAGATATCCAGCTATATCCATTGCTGCTTGGCGAGAAAGCCCATGCTGGCAAGGAAAGCTGGAAGGTCTCCCAGTCCTGAACACACAGGGATATACTCCCTGAAGAACCACTTCTTGTGTAGCTGCTACAGGAGATTGGGTCAAGCAGAACTCTTCCTGATGCCTCGGAAGCAGAGCTATCAGGTTGGGCGAAAGGCAAAGTCTCCCAACATTTGTCTGTAACTCGGGGTGAGCAATGCTTGTGAACCCCTACCGAAACAGACAAATACAGAGGGAAAAACGTAGATATTGATTTTTTCCAAAAAAAGACGGCATGCCTCACCGTAGCAGCCCATGGGTCCAGTATGAAGGAGCGAGAAAAACTACCAACTTTGTTATGCAGGGAGGCAACAGAAAGATGGTAGGGATCTCCCAGTCAACCAGTCTCTTCGTGAAGAAAAGAGTGGACAGCATGTTCTGTCCAGATCATTCAAACTCAAGGCCAAGCTCGCCTACCAATACATCCCCACCGGGAATACATCTTGCTAATTGAGCTGTTGAGTGCACTACAGAACACTCGAGTACCTGCAAATGTCAACAGATGAAACAGGAGGAAAAAACAATTCCCTCGTTTGTCGACGAATGCCACTAATGTACTGTGGTTTTGTTGTTCAACGAAACCACTGAGTGTCGCAAAACTCATCCAAAAGGCTGCCTTGAGTCCAGGATGTTGATGAAAAGGTACTAATCATCTTGGTCACACACCTTCAACACAAAGTCTTACAGGTGTGCGCCTATTCCTTGATCGGTGAATCCAGAAGACACACGATGGGAGGGGAATATGCAAGCATAATCGAAGGTTCCTTCAATGAAGCATTAGCCTAACTCTTTCCTTGTACTTCGGAGAGGAAAGAAGGACGGGGGAATGGAAGCAGACCTCCATTCTCCACCATGGGGAAGCTTCTGCAAGATGACAGGATGCCGAGACAATTAGCTCTAGAAGGGCTGGCATTTCCTGAATTGGGAGCACAGGAGAGGAAGTGGGATGGAAGTTTGATGAAAAGAATCGCTGAGACCCAAGGAAAATAGATACTTCTCCTGAAGGAATCCATTCCCAGGTCTTGGCAATGTCGCTGCCAGCTCCAGAGACTTGATAAGTATCATTTCATCCAGGCATCTGCAGGAGAACTTCTTCCTGGTCGATACTTCTTTCTCTCTTCCCTTCTGCCCTCCTCCCTCATGGAAAAGAGGGTGGAAAGAGACATAGTTATGCACACTTTCCGGGAAGAAGAGGGCTATGTGTTTCACAATCTTCTTCCGAAGCCTGGGACTTCTTAGGAGTTGAGGGGGGCTTGAACTCAAGGTCGAGTCGAGATGACTAAGACCCAAAGGTCTTGGCCACTGTCCAAAGGACAAGGCAGTGCCCTGGTACGAACCTTGATTACTGCGGTATCTGGCAAATCTCTGTAAGAGAAGGGCAGAACCAAGTAAAGGTTCGTTCCTAAGGGTCGAGCCAACTCAGGACTTATGAAACCAGAGATCCAAATTGGAACAAAGTCCTTCTTTTTAGCACCAGAACTGCCCACAGAACTGCAGTCGGCACGACCCTCCAAGGCAAGAAGAATTCATATCTGTCAAGGCAGAGGAGAAGCTTGGTGTCTCAACCTGAATGAACTCCTTGTCCGAAGAAAAGAATTCATCTGATCGAGAATGCTCTTGCAAGCAAGGACCGCGGCGGTCCCCGGCATTTTCAGCCCCTTGGGAACTGCAAGGGTTATGAGTGATGACAATTATTCATTGGGGAAGCCGCGGTCCTGTCCCAGGGATCCTCGCGCCAACGAATTGGAGCGAAAGTTCTCAAAAAAACGAGGGTGATCGCAACTTGAAGAGGAAGACCCTCGCTGCTTCCCATGCGTGAAACTCCTGTACCTCTCTCCTTGGAGGGAGACCTTGACAGATCCCAAGAAACCCTCCTTGGCTACCTGGTTGTACTATGAAACAATCGGGAGACTGACACCCAAAGCACGCCAGGCAGCCAAACTCCGAAGATAAATTCGTCGGAGCTCTCTCTGTCCATCTCGCGCCTCTCGGAACAACCAAGGGGAGAAGAGAACAGGTGAGGAGAAAGAGTACCCCTACCTGTCCTGCCAGTAAGACCAGCAGGAGAGGCGGACCGTGAGTGATAATCTGCCACACGGGGGAAGAAGAGCACTTGTGCTGTGGCAAAGCACTTTCCTGGGAAGAGCAGAAAGTTCACTCAAATAGAGCTGAGAACCCAATTCGGAAAACTGAGTGGGGCCAAGCCGAGCTGCAGTGAACCAAGCCGATCACGCGAACGCGATCCAGGCGGGTGGTATCCGGTGGACTGGGAGGCAGGCGGGGCGACCCGAGCCAGTCTAGCAAGCGCGACCAGGGGCTGGGCGGGGCGAGCAAGCCAAGTGAGCCAAGCTGAGCTGAGCCAGTCTTGCAAGTGTGACCAGGGGCCGAGCCAAGCCAAGCTGATCGCACGAACACAATCGGAACTGGACAGGGCAGAGCTCCTCTGCTGCGAATTAGCGCTAGTTTCCTGAACTTCTTCAAGGTCGAGGCCCCTTGAGAAGAAGGTTCAAAGGGAAATTCTGTGTCTGCTATCCTGCATGCTTGAACCCTAAGGTTCGAGACACAAAGATGAAACCCAGCCAAGCAACCGAAGCAGCTGGCGGGCAGTATTGAGACACCTGGCGTTTCGGCACCCAGACACCTGTCATCTCGGCACCCAGACACCTGGGTGTCTTGACACTTTCTCTCGTCCTGTGCCTCTTGTCAGGAAAGTGCTCATGATTCATAGAATTCGAGTGACCCACGAGACTCCCAAAAATCAGGAGTGGCTGCTTTCGGTTTCCTAAGAAATCGAAAAGAGCCAGGCGCAGAACCAGTCTTGGATGCAGACTTCTAAGACTTGCAAAGAGGGCGCGGCCTCTCGAGGCCACACTCTTGTGACCCCCGAAATGCCAGACCCCACAGGAGAATGCCAATCGGTTCCTGCCCAAAGGCGGGAGGAGCCAGTGAGAGAAAATTGTCTCCCGGAAGAGAGCAGTCCCTTAGAAGTTCAGCAGGACTCCCGAAGGGAATCTCTTCCCTGCTTCCTCTGGTGTTCGAACCGACAGGATCGAGACACCAGGCTGGGAACCCGACCAAGCACTGGCAAGCACTGGGAGCGCTTGTGGTGCCGGCAGGAAGAGCCGAGACACCTGGGTGCCTCGGCCCTTTCTTTTGCACTGCTCCCGAACTGGGCCAGGGAGAGTACTCTCCAGACCAGATCAGGATACTCGATATTCCATAGAATCTCGAGCACTCGGAGCGGCTCGCGACCGAGCGCCCAAAGCAGCCCCCGTCTTCAAGGTGGAACCTCTAGGACTGGGAACGGGATCGCAAACCGAGGTCTGCGCGCCCGTGGCTCCCGAAACACAAAACCCAAGGGTATGCGAATCGGTTTCCTAACCCAACGGTCAGGAAGAGCCAATGAGAGACCCACTGCCTCCTCGGAAGGAGGCAGTCCCTAGACGTCCAAGGGCATCAAGGGGAAAGAAGCAGCCTTCCTCTCCTTCGGCTGACGGAGGTCTGTCCGGTTCCCGGGGGGCCCCTTCGACTTCGGGAGAGGAAGGGAAGAGGCAGCAGAAGACAAAATCGAAGATAAATTGAGGAAGCCGGCAGCTACTTCAACACGGCTACTTCCTTCACCTTCACTCCGACATCTTCTACAGGATGGTGGACATCATAACCTCCAAGGCAGCTAGGCAGGAACACAAGAGAAGCGGCACCAGGCACAACCACCAGGAGAAGCAGCAGGCATGATCAGGACAGCTGATGCAGGAGCCATGAAAGTGGTTTGGAAGGCAGGAGCTACAGCAATGGACAGGAAATTCACATGAAAGTCACCAGCAGCAATGGGAACGATCAGGAAGGCTGCGGCAGGAGACCAGGAAGAGCCACCCACAGACTGTCGTCAAGTTAACAGGAGCATAACACAGGAAACAGCAGGAGCAGATGGACCACAGATATGCCAGAGGCAGTGCCACAGCATACATGAAGGCCAGCAATGACAGTGATCGATCCACATTGGCAGGAACAGAGTCCGAATGATCCCGACATGGAACTATGTCATTCCAACCAGATACTGTGGTTGATCCCGAAGCAATACTAAATGAACATCGGGACTCCTTCATGCAAGATATCCCCTGAGATATCCAACCAACTACTGCTGTGTCTGCAATGCTCACTGTAGAGGAGACTCCTCTTGCTCCTAGGGGAACTGCCCTACACAGCAAGAGGAGGCCTCTTACAAGAGGTTGCCCGACTACCCATGCCATCCCCCAACTCCTCGCGGTCTTCGCCAACGAGCGAGCGACGAGGGCGCAGGAGAGACATTTCTACCAAAGGAGAGAAAAGGAAGAAGTTACAGGGAGAGAGAAGGAAGGAGGGGAGGCCACCAAGGGTGCCGTGGAAGCGGAACTTACAGACGATGCCCGCAACCTCACCACCCACCCCCGCAACTCTCTAAGCGCAGGCGGTGAAAACAACGCTCAGCACAAGTAGGAAGGAAGTAGTCGTGCCCTTGTACATGGAGGGCGGGAGCCGAAGAAAGGAAGCGAACTCTTACGCCCCGATCAAAGTAGGGGAGTGAAGATATTACATCCCAATCCAATATCCCCAAACGTACAGGGGAACGCCTTCAGTATCTAAATAAAGGGCTACTGAAAGAGAAGCATTACCACTCGGTTATGCCCTTCTAAATACGCCCTTGTCCATCAAACCCAAGACACAGCACAGGGGAACGACGGCTTATGCAAGGTTTGTATTAATAAATATCAAACACACGCAATATACACACAAAAATACAGAAAGATCCCACCAGGATAATAAAGAGCTTAACAATAGACAGGCAAAAAGATCTGAAAACACGTCTGCAATTCATGACAGCCAAAAGCAAACTGGAATGTTTACATCTGGGCAGTTGGGTATACCCCTCCTACCTGACGGTTGTTACTGCCTAACCACCTTGTTCAAGAGTTTAACACCCGTGTCCAGCTTCGCCGTAAGTAATTCCTAATGTAAAGGACCAGTGGTTTGTATATCGTGTTGGAACAATTTACTGTTTCTATAAATTATGGGTAAAACTGAAGATTACTTTTGGGCCCCTCTGGTTCAGTAACTACCAGTTTATGTGCAAAATGGGTGCTATGTTTAGTGCCAGCCACTGGGGATGACCATAAAAACATTAAAAAAAGTTGGTGAATATCATACACACAAACAAGAGCATAAGCAAAGGTGACTGGCAGGAACTGGGCCACAGTAGTAGTCTGCAGTTTTACCTTATTGAGAACTCAACCGTGCACAGCGCAACTTTATGACTCATCCACTACTCACAAAAACAATTGGGAATCAACCAGAAGAGATGGTCTCACTACCTCAACAGTTTACATGAACTGGAACAAAATGAAAGGAAGGTAAAACTTTACTTTAGTTGTGGGGCCTAATTCCATCGCCAGGACAGGTTACCACCTTTTTTTTGGGGGGGGGGGGTCCTGGGGGGCAATGCCCTCCCTCCCGGCCAGGTCAGGGCATGTCGCTCTAAGTTAAAGTAGGTTAGGTAAGTAAGGTCTGGTTAGGTCAGAACCTGGCATTATGGGAAAGGTCAGCCTATCTCTATTTATGTATGAGGAACCTGTCCTGGTTGGCAACTAGTAGGAATCAGGCCGCGCAACTAAAGTAAACTTCTATCGAAAGGACAACTAAGCCACAGTCAATGTGGTAGTTAAGTTAAAGTTAAGTATACCTTAGTTTTACCAGACCACTGAGCTGATTAACAGCTCTCCTTGGGCTGGCCCAAAGGATTAGACTTATTTTACGTGGCTAAGAACCAATTGGTTACTTAGCAACGGGACCTACAGCTTATTGTGGAATCCGAACCACATTATAGCGAGAAATTAATTTCTATCACCAGAAATAAATTCCTCTAACTCTTCATCAACGGCACAGGCATTGAACTCTGCCCCATCAAGTGACAGTCTGAAGCTCAACCGACTCAGCCAACAAAGGGCTTAAGCAATGGGCACTTTTATAGCATTCTAGGCCTGTTTGGCCAGGAGGAAACAGACCCAACCTTAACTTGGACCAGAATAGGCTGAGTCATACAGTATTTTAAAACACATGGAGGTAAACTGCTGAGTAAGGGATTTCAAAATTACCCGAGGGGGTCCCGGAGGACAAAGCCCTCCCAGCCAGGTTAGGTCACAGCATCCAAGGTAAAGTTAGGCTAAGTAAAGGTAAACAGGTTTGGGTCACATTCCCTTTGAAATGCCCGCTAGGTCTACAGTAGCCCTGACCCCTCGCTCTGTATTCGCTAGGGGACGCCTACATTATGTCATAGGCTAATAGGCTATATGCATCATACCAACAGCCTACTTTGACTCTGGTAGGCTTAGCCTTCTCCCGGGTACAGGCTATACATTTGAGAAGGAAGTCACGTAAGATAAGCTATGCTACATGAAAAGTTGCTGCAACTGACGCGATGGAAGGTGAAAATACAGAAAATGTCTATCTCATGTACGGCCAACCCAGGATTAACAAAGGTAATTATAAGCCGGCTGTCCGCGGTGAGCTAGACTATGGCAATTGACGTTTTTCTATGTTATTTTAATTGCTTTACAAAATTTAAAGTAATATTTTGTCGGGGGCTGTAACTAAGCTGTCATTGACCTCTGAAGACTACAAGACTTGAATTGCCTAACAGTAGGTAGGTCTAAGCCAGCATTCTGCGGCAAGCCCCCACCCTCCATAGCTATTACGGCAAAATTGTAACCAGTAAACACCCCTAAAAATACCAACATAACGTACCCTAGAGGTGTTTACTGGTTACAATTTTGCCCTATTAGCTATGAAGGTGGGGGGGCGGGCTTGCCGCGGAATGCCGGCTTAGACCTACCCTGCATTAGGTAATTCAAGTCGTGTAGTATTCAAAGGTCAATCACAGTTTAGTTACAACTGGGCGACAAAATATTACTTTAAAATCTTGTAAAGCAAGTAGAGTAAAATAACATAGAAAAACGCCAATTGCCATAGTCTAGCTCACCGCGGACAGCCGGCTTAGAATTACCTTAACAGAGTACAGGGTTAGACCGTCCCGGCGTTACTGCGCATGTTTGTGACGTCACTGGTAGGCAACATAGAAGAAAACCAGGAAAACAAGGAAATGGTCACTGTGGGAAATGTTTGCCCACACGCATTCTCTCTCTCTCTCTCTCTTTCACGACCTTAGGTGCGAGTGGTCCCTGCTAATCTCCAGGTACTGCTGAATTAAAGGAATGAATAACCCTCCATTTCTTTTTATTGCCATATGGCTAATGCAGTATATATATAATTATATATACATATATATTTATATACTGTATACATATATTTTTTTATGAACGTCTTAACTACCACCAGCAACCCACATCATTCAACATAAAAAAGGATGAGAAAATTCTGTTTAAATTTTATGCTGTATAATGTAAGTACACAAAGAAACAAGAAATAAAGTAAAACTTTTTAAAGTTTTATTATGAAAGTGGCTATTTTATTAGTTTTGCATATTTTCTCTTTTGACTTCTCTCAGAAGAGATGTTTCCGTTTAGAAGTGGTCGGGTCGTCGAGAATAAAAGGACTGACCACCTTAATCCAGGTTAGGAGAGCTTCCTCGTTCTTCACCCTGTTAAAGCCAAGTACTGACTGTCTGATGACCATTCTATATCTTAACCTCGACCAAATGCAGCCACACGACGTCATGCGCGAGATTCTCCTTATATTAATCCTGGGCCAACCTAGGCTAAGATTTGCTAAAGGTCTTGCATACCTTTCCTGGTACTGCACTTCTTGTTGCTCAGTATCTCAGCCAACGACTGGGCCAAAGATGGTTTCTCTGCAACCATGAGAACAGACTTCATCTTGGTGAGTTTCCAGTGATCTGTGAAACAATTCGAAGACTTGCCGAGGTGTGCCGGCTGAGCTTGAACAATTTGTCAGTTGCAGGGCGCGCTCTGCAGACCAATCCGGCGGCTTGGCGGTTTTGCTTTTAGTCTCCTTCAGTTTATCCCGCGTAATAATTCTGAGCCTCTTTCTCCGTGCTGTGCTGCTCTATACCTATTCACAATAACATAACTACAACAAGTCTAATCAAAAGTAATCGTCAACAACCGACTCATTTTTGTACGAACACGCGACGTCTCACATATTTGTAAACAACAGCTGACTTCAATCTCCGCTGTGTCGCACCCATCCGCCCACACACTGAAGCATTCGTCTAATTAGCGTGTAAATTATGAAAAAAAGGCTACAGTCATTGGTTTTAACTGGTTATGCACTACCTTTACAATATTATAAAATCACTTACACCAACTGTTTCAACAAATACCCTATTTCTCTGAAAGTAGGTTGCGTTAGAGGAACGAGGCGGCTGTTACTGTTACACTCACAATTGACTACTAGTGCTAAAAGATGTGAACCCACTGCTCAGAAAATTCCCAATTCTATTAGGAACACACAGCGTTCATCAGCAATATGTCGATGTCTCTAACACAGTAAGTGACATTCGCCTTAATCATGCATGCAAACTCGCACATTTTAAATGTTAGCGGTCCTTTGCCATAACCCTGCTGTTTTCTGCTCACTCATCAATTTTTTACTCTTCCCTCCTCCCTCCCAGCATTTCCAGATAATACAACAATTCTCTCCTTCACAAATCTTTATACTTTTTCTATTCTATTTGCATGACCAAACCTCCACAGTACATAAATATGAAACGGTACTGAAGTAACGGTGTCAGGGGGTGTCGATGGGATGGATGGCACTTTCATGATTAACCTACAAGAAGTTTTTATTCTTGGTGTTAATGCATCCGTCGTGGGCCAAGTGTAAATCTATTTAGTGATATTGTGCTAAACATGAGAGTCATGTAATTGCAGTTATTAAATTCACCCCGCTCCTATTAAAGCCTTGGAAATCCTCCTGTCTATACTTCACTAAGCCAGTTTAAATAGTGTTGTGCTAGTGTTTGTCCTTCCTTGGGTGCAAAAATGCCATGTACCTAACTTCCAACCATTGTACCAGTGACCCAAGGACCTGTTACTTGTGCCTCCTACACAAGCTTCCCTTCCCCTTCATGAACAATATTCTTCATTTCATTCAATATCAGGTGAACCACTTTGGCGTAGATACTGTTGTAGGAATCATCGACGCAGCCTTTCCAAAGTGGAAATAAGCACTGTATATATAATAGGCAACGGCCTGCTGCTTAAATTCATCTCCAAGTAGCAATCTATAAAAGCTTATATCTTATGAGAAAGTGTCACATATCTCCACGTGGCTAAGGATCTACTCAAATACCTGCATATGCCCTAAGGCCACTCCATCATCCTGCCACCACAGGAACCTGCTGATCTCTGCCTGCCTGCCTGCTACGTGCAGTGACGAAATACGTGACTGAAGAACTCAACTCGATGCCATTATTTCATAACGGGTGACCAGTACTAATTCTAGGACATTTACAGTGAAAGGTGTCTTGTGAAAAACCAATTCGTTTCAGCAAAATCATCTATGAATCACAAATCCTGGTACTAAATCTTCAGCAACTACAAATGAGATTCTACAGGAACTCTGAAGGTACTTTGAAAGTAATGCCATGAAAATATATACATTATATATATATATATATATATATATATATATATATATATATATATATATATATATATATATATATATATATATATATATATATATATATTGTAAGGGCAACATATCGCAAAGCCTCTCTTTCCTTGTGTTTCTCTTTTCAGATGTACATTAATCATGTCATGTATTTTACCTGTCTTTATTTCAGATTCTTTGTGTAACCTAGCCACTTTCATGGGTGCCGGTCCCAAGCCCGGATAAATAGGGAGGGTTTGTGTCAGGAAGGGCATCCGGCCGTAAAAATCTGTGCCAAAACCATGGAATGAGCCGAAATATGGAAAGAGGTAATGCTAGGGCGTACTCCGTAAACAACGCACAGAGACATCGTCCTAACTCTGTGATAAGGCGAGGGCTACTGCATCAGGAGCGGGTGCAGCTAAAGAAGCGAGCTCACATTGGATTTAGAGTATGTCAGCTTAATATTGGGTCTATGACTGGGAGAGGTAGAGAGTTGGCTGACCTGATGAGGAAAAGGAAAGTAGATGTTTTGTGTGTGCAAGAAACGCGATGGAAAGGAAATAAAGCTAAAGAATTGGGGGATGGATATAAGCTGTACTATAGTGGAGCAAATAAACAAGGCAGAAATGGAGTTGGCATAGTACTGTCTGGTGAATTGAAGAATACAGTGATAGAAGTACAAAGAAAGAATGACCGTATCATCAGATTGAAGATGTGCTCTGGGGAGAGAGTCTGAATATTATAAGTGCATACGCACCACAAGTTGGTTGCACAGAAGAAGAGAAGGGAAGTTTCTGGAGAGACATGGATGGAGTAATGCAAGAAGTGGAAGAACATGAGAGGGTGATAGTGGGGGCAGATTTGAATGGCCATGTTGGATGTGAAAATGAGGCGATTGGTCGGGTGCATGGGGGCCATGGAATTGGGGAGAGAAACCCAGAAGGGGAGAATGTAGTGGACTTTGCTGTGGCACTCGACATGGCAATAGTAAACACATTCTTTATGAAGAAAAGGGCACACCTAATAACATATAGGAGTGGGGGAAGATGCTCCCAAATAGACTACTTCCTATATAAAAGGATAAAGCTGGGGGAGGTCAAGAACTGCAAAGTTATCCCAGGCGACCATGTAGCCCCCCAACACAGACTGCTATGCATGGATTTGAAGCTAAAAAGGGAAAGAAAAACCAAAGCTAAAGGGATAAGGAAAATTAAATGGTACAAATTAATGAGGGAGGAGGATAAGAAGAGAGAGTTTAAGAGGAGGGTTTTGGAGGACATTGATATAGGAATTGAAGATGTTCAAGAATGGTGGGCACAAAATGCAGCAGTAATTAGAAGACATGGAAAGGAGCTGCTGGGAGAGACATCGGGGATCATATGGGAGGAAAGGGAGAGTTGGTGGTGGGAGGAAGACATTGGGAAAGTAGTAAAAGATAAGAAGGAGGCAAAGAAGAGATGGGAAGAGTCACAGTCAGTGGAAGACAGAGATCGGTTCAGAGAGAAAAACAAGGTGGTGAAAAAGATGGTAGCCCAAGCTAAAGCAAAGTCGTATGATGATGTGTATAATGAGCTGGGGACGAAGGAAGGATTAAATAAGATGATCAAGCTATCAAAGGCTAGAAATAAGAGCACCAAAGATATTACACATATCAAACAAATAAAAGATCAAGATGGGGTAGTACTTAGAAAGGAAGAAGACATCGTGAAGAGATGGAAAGAATATTTCGAACAGCTGTTAAATGAAGAAAATAATAGACTAATAAGAGGGGATGGGCAGGTGAACATTGGCATGGTGATGAGGTTTTCTAAACAAGAGGTGCTGGATGCACTGAAGAAGATGAAGAATGGGAAGGCAACTGGACCAGACATGATACCTGTGGAGGCATGGAAGGCATTAGGGGATGAAGGAGTGGATATACTTTACGATCTTATGATAAAGATCCTTGAGCAGGAAAAGATACCAAATGAGTGGCATGGGAGTATACTGATCCCAATTTTCAAAGGGAGAGATGTCCAAGAGTGTGGTAATTATAGGGGTATTAAACTAATGTCCCACACTTTGAAGATACTGGAAAGGATGATAGATGCCAGACTAAGGGAAGACGTAGAAATAGGTAAAGAGCAGATGGGATTTATGAAGGGAAGAGGGACAACAGATGGTATATTTTGTCTGAGACAACTAATGGAGAAATTCAGGGAAACAAAGGGCCTACATATGGTATTCATTGACCTTGAAAAGGCTTACGACCGAGTCCCCAGACAAGAGGTATGGAGGAGCCTGAGGGAGAGGATGGTGCCAGAGAAGCGTCGTGCGATTGATACAGGAGATGTACCGGAATGTATTTACCAGAGTGAGGAGCAGTGCTGGGGAGACGGAGGGTTTTGAGGTGAGAGTAGGATTACACCAGGGGTCGGCTCTTAGCCCATTTATTTTTAACATAGTGATGGACGTTATCATAGAGGAAGTAAGGGAGGCAGTACTGTGGAACATATTGTATGCGGATGATATTGTCCTGTGCGCAGAGAGCAGGGAAGATCTGGAAATGAAACTGGAAAGATGGAGACAAGTACTGGAGGACAGAGGAATGAGAATAAGTAGATCTAAGACAGAATATATGTGTACCACCAATGATGGGGGTGATAGGGAAAGTGTTCGGCTTGGGGGAGAACCAATAAAGAGAGTTGAAAATTTTAAGTATTTGGGATCCTTTATTAATGCTGGAGGACGTATGGAAGAAGAAGTAAAACATCTGGTACAGGCAGGCTGGAACAATTGGAGAGCGGCCTCCGGAGTTCTTTGTGACAAAAGAGTACCGCTGAGGTTAAAAGGAAAATTTCATAAGACGGTGGTAAGAACAGCAATGATGTATGGCACGGAAACAGCAAGCTTGAGAAAGACAGAGGAGAAGAAGATGGATGTGGCAGAAATGAGAATGCTTAGATGGATGGCTGGGGTGACGAGAGAGGAGAGGATCCGAAATGATTACATTAGGGGGTCTACTAAGGTGGTGGAAATATCAAAGAAAGTGCAGGAGGGGAGGCTGAGATGGTATGGACACCTGTTGAGGAGAGATGAGGACCACGTTAGTAGACATACTATGGGGATGGAGGTCCAGGGAAGAAGAGGAAGAGGGAGACCAAGAAAGAGATGGAAGGACTGTGTGAGGGGAGACCTGCGTGAGAAGGGAATTGATGAGGCAGAAGCACAGGATAGAAATAGATGGAAACAGCTCATCCGAAACGGCGACCCCATATAAAAATGGGAACAAGCTGGGAAGAAGAAGAAAGAAGAAGAAGATTTCAGATTCTTTGTGTACCTCATTTTATGCATCATTGTACGGCCATTTTATGCATCATTGTACGGCCTTTCTGCCGATATGTATACCTACCTTTTATATGTCATGTAACAATGTTGTACATATTATGTGAGAGAGGTACGAAATAATGAGCAGGAAGACAAGTACTGCTAGTTTGTAAGAGCCCGACGCTGTCTTTCCAAACACGTGTGTGTTCATGTGTTCGTCAATCGTCATCCATCGGAGTGGACAGGACAAAACAGGAGCTTCTCGTTTTCTTTCTCTAAAGGAACGCGATTTCAACCATACAATATTTCCGTCTGTTTCTCCCTAAGCATTGTTGTCTTGATTTATGTACAATCACCACTACTTGCTTTGCCATGCAAGCATTTTAATCATGTACTCATAATGTTCCACCGAATTTTCTTTATCAAACTGTATGTATGTTTCTGTTTGTGAAGACGACAAACGTCTCTCCATTTCATGTATGTTATGCTACTGCACTGTATTCATTTATCTGTCTTGAATCTCATGCAATTGGCCTTATGTAGAATTTCCTGGCCTTTCCATTGATATACTGTATGTTTCATCACTGTATGTTAATCATGTTTCTCAATATCGCCATCTGTTTGTCTGCTGACAAACACATGCCCAAGTCTGTACCTCTGTTTTTGCCTGTCTGTGTGTAGACGCTACCTTACCGCTCGCACGTGTCGATAACATCTTCGAAGACTCTGTACATTTATTTATGGGCTGCTCGAGGAGCAAGAGCCCATGCTGGCACAAGGCCAGCTAAATCTAAAACAACATGTACATTTATCTCAGTAAGGAACTACCAATAAACCAGTTAACACCCAGCCAGTATGTCGCTCAAACCCCAGTCCTTACACTGGTGACCCTGGAGTGACCCGAAGGACCCGGCCGACCCAAGATGACGACCCACACACCGACAGACCCTTCGCCGCCTCACTGTTTCCCGCTGTTCCCGAGTTCTCAGTAGAAGTCCGACCCTCTGAGATGACCCACCCCACCACCGGAGCCCTGGACACCTCCCCCAGGAAACCTGAAGCCGCCCCCGCACTCGTACTGGACGAGCTGACCAACGAAGGACCAGCCAACGTCATCCTTCAGCCTGCTGCCGCCCCTCTCGAGTTGGCTACCAAGGATCAGCCGCCGTCATCCTTCAGCCCTCGAGCCGGCCACTGAAGGATCATCCGACGTCACCCTTCAACCCGCTCCTGTCCTCCTTGAGCTCCAGCCGCCCTTCAGCCTCCTACCCGCCCCCAGCCCAAGCCCTTCGAGCCAACTACAATTGTCGGCAAGACAGTTTCCACATCGATGCCTCGCTTTGGGGGGGAGTATTGCAAGAGCCCGACACCGTCTCTTCCAAACACAACCACACCACTCCCTCTGCCTGAGCAGTCGTCTCAGCAGCCGAGCCGATTAATCAGACGCTACCTACGTCCTGGGGGAGAGTATTTGTAAGAGCCCGACGCTGTCTCTTCCAAACACGTGTGTGTTCATGTGTTCGTCAATCGTCATCCATCGGAGTGGACAGGACAAAACAGGAGCTTCTCGTTTTCTTTCTCTACAGGAACACGATTTCAACCATACAATGTTTCCGTCTGTTTCTCCCTAAGCATTGTTGTCTTGATTTATGTACAATCACCACTACTTGCATTGCCATGCAAGCATTTTAATCATGTACTCATAATGTTCCACCGAATCATCTTTATCAAACTGTATGTATGTTTCTGTTTGTGAAGACGACAAACGTCCCTCCATTCCACATATGTTATGCTACTGCATTGTATTCATTAATCTGTCTTGAATCTCATGCAATTGGCCATATGTAGAATTTCCTGGCCTTTCCATTGATATATGTTTCATCACTGTATGTTAATCATGTCTCTCAATATCGCCATCTGTTTGTCTGCTCCTAGAGTAGCCCGTAACTCTATGTTGATGATGATTCTGTGAGATGGGTAGGTTAGATGAAAACTTTATTATGATGCATGAAAGTGATTTTGGGGGGGGTAGTTCATGATGAAGAAAGCCACCTATAAAGTGGGATGCTGACGTCGTCTGCGTACTTCGCAGAGACTGCAGGTACAAAGATTTACAGGTGTATGGGCTAGCCGTATTCGTAACCGTAAGATATGTTGGACAATGGAGGGGGGAGTGTGCCTGGCAGTGCACAGCAAGGGGAGAGTCAGTTACAGCTGCCCGCTGGTAAGGATCACTTGTAACCAATATTGTCCTGAACTCTTTATGGGCTAATAAAGCTTCAGAGGTTAGCTATTGTTCTCTAGCCCTCACATGACTCAGTGACAATCAAGGACCAACAATTGAATCAAGATGAGTTGGCATGTGCGAAGGGCCACGCCCGCTAGAAGGTCTGCAAACTTGCCGGCTGCACCGGCAGAAGGAGCCGGCAGGATCTTACGTGCGTTGCAGTCTCAACAGGCGGCGATTGAAGCATTGACACGTCAGTTATCAGCACTTCAATGGAATAGTTCTGTACCTCCGCAGTCTCCTGTGTCAGGCAGGGGCCCAGCAGCAGTGGCGCCTGAGAAGTGCAAGTTAGACATGTACCTGTCTGCATTCCGAAGTTGGAGGAGGTCGGTAGAGTGTTGGCTTCACCTGAACAAATGGGTGGGCATAGAAGCCGTCATGCATCTACGTCTCTGGTACGAGGCTGAATTGCAGAGTACTTTGGATGCAAAGCTGTCATCAGATGAAATATTTGCGATGACGCCCTCGGCGATGCTGGATGCAATACAGGAGCTAGTGACATCGTCATCCAACCAGGCTGTGTTATGGGACATGTTCTTCAGTAGCCATCAGTCGGCTGAAGAATCCATTAAAGTTTACTTTAATAAGTGTCTCCAACAGGCAATTGATTGCAGATTTAAGTGCCCGTCCTGTTCTAGTGATTTAGCAGAGTATATCCTTGTTAGGAAGATAATGGTCGGCCTACATAACCCCATGCTAAAAAGAGAGTTGTTTCAGTCAGCAGGTGAGTCTATGTCATTGGATGAGTTGAAAACAAAATGCTTAGCATTCGAGGCGGCAGCTCGTGACTCATTGGGTGGTAAACCCAACGCTTTTGGGGTGGCAGTCGAACTGTCCGACGAAGAGGAGCCACCCGTGGCGGATGCCGTGGCTGCAGGTATGGGCAAGCAGCGGAGGGGCCCATCAAAGGATAGGTCTAAGTGTAGTAGTTGCAACAGATATCATGGTCATGGGCGCCAAGCCTGTCCAGCAAGAGATGTTGAGTGCTTTAATTGTGGTGGTAAAGGGCATGTGGCCAGGTGTTGCCTGAAAGGGAAGAGGAAAAGTCAGGGAGATAAAAATTCTTTGGCAACTGTTAAAGTGTCGTGTACAGGTCGTAGTAACCTGCCTAAGGTGAAGATAGATATTCGCATCCCTAGTAGTAGAAAATGGGGTCAGGCAATGGCGGTAGCCGATACTGGGGCAGAAGTATGTGTGGCTGGCACACAGCATCTTCGTTTATGGGGGTTGAGCAAGGGTCAATTGGAAAAACCGAAGGTGAAGTTAGTGGACATAGTGGGGAAGGCAGTGCCAGTATGGGGGGTGACCCGGTGTTGCATTAAAATAGGTTCTGTGAAGTGTGAGCAGATGGTTTATTTTGCTAAATCATCATCATGTGTTTTCTTATCTTTAGATTCATGTAAAGAGCTGTGTTTAGTGCCAAGAGATTTCCCTTATGCTAAAGTGTCTAGTGTCTGTGAGAGCAGTGAAATTGCTTGTAACTTCGACAGTGTTGCATCGGTGCATCCTCCGGCGAACAGTCCGCCAGCCGTAGCTTCATTGGCCCAAAGGAATAGTGATGGAGACATGAAGCGTGAGGTAAGAGACAGTGCCAAGGGTCAGTATCGCGCGTCAGGCAGTATTCCCACGGTCTTGGCCCCACCTACCAATGAGAGGAACCCACCTTTCCCCCTGGTCGAGATGAATGTCAACCGCTTGCAGGAATGGCTCTTGCAATGTTTTTCGGCCACCACTTTTAATACGAGCCAGTGCCCCCTCCCGGTGATGGAAGGCCCCCCACACCATATTCATGTTGTGCAAAATGCTAAGCCTGTGGCCTTTCATACACCGTTGCCTGTTCCCAAGCATTGGGAGAACGAGGTGAAGAAACAGTTAGAGAAAGACGTGAGCTGCCAAGGTATCATCCGCAAAGTGCCAGCTGGTGAGGCCACCGAATGGTGTTCTAGGATGGTAGTAACTGGCAAGAAAAATGGCCAGCCTAGAAGGACAGTGGACTTTCAGCCGCTAAATGCGGTGTGTTTAAGAGAAACCCATCACACAGCTACCCCATTTGATATGGTCTCAAACGTCCCACCACACACTTTTAAAACAGTGACTGACGCATATTCTGGTTTTCATCAGGTGGAACTAGACGAGGAGAGTAGGAGGTTGACTACCTTTATTACACCATGGGGATGATATCAGTATCTACGTACCCCCATGGGCCATTGCTCGGCTCCAGGCGCGGTACACAAAACGTTTTGATGACGTCATAGCAAACGTTGCCAGAAAATACAAGTGCATTGATGATACCCTGCTGTATGACACGAGTGTTGAACAAGCGTT
This sequence comes from Macrobrachium rosenbergii, assembly GCF_040412425.1. NCBI lineage: Eukaryota > Metazoa > Arthropoda > Malacostraca > Decapoda > Palaemonidae > Macrobrachium > Macrobrachium rosenbergii. The sequence continues at coordinate 43,623,005 of NC_089750.1, read as the reverse complement.
TTGGCATGTGTCTGATTTTTTCGGGTTGTGTGAGAAACATGGGATTACACTCAATCCGTCTAAATTCAAGTTTTGTAGGCGGGGAGTAGAATTTGTGGGCTATCAGTTGGGTTGGGATGCCTACCAACCAACATATATATATATATATATATATATATATATATATATATATATATATATATATATATATATATATATATATATATATATATATATATATATATATATATATATATATATATATATATATATATATATATATATATATATATATATATATATATATATATATATATATATATATATATATATATATATATATATATATATATATATATATATATATATATATATATATATATATATATATATATATATATATATATATATATATATATATATATATATATATATATATATATATATATATATATATTTGTAAAGATGTCAGACGTCTCTTCGTTTTCGCATCAATCATGCATTGCATTTCTTAATGTCAAGACTCTCATGTAAATATTCATGTGCAGAATTTTCTGGCCTTTCCACTGATATGTATTTCATCATTGTACATTTATTATGTCTCTCATAATTACCATTTGTTTGTCTTTCAACAAACACAAATTGCTCAGAGTGTGGGTCACGGCAATAGGAGGTCAGGCACCACATTTCCATCCGCACTCTGCCATGTATACCTGCACTCAGGTAATAAATAATTTAATACCCAGTTGACCTTTCTTGTTCTCACAACTGGTGACCCCGGAGTGACGGTAAACACAGTGGTTTTGGCTTTGCCATTAACAGACTCACTACAGCCGCTTTACCTTCAGAGAGCCTTTAATGGAGCCACATGGTGACAAAAATCTGGGTCTCTGAAAGCTCCTTCCTCAGAGAATACCCACACCACTAACGGACTAATTACGGCGTACCCCTTCAGGTACGTTCTGGCGTGCTCAAACGGTTTGGCCCCGCTATTTACGATTCACGTCGACCGTACTCAAAAGTCATTAACGGAACCATGCAGTGTATAGTTTTGACTTCTGACGAGCTCCAAACACCATTAACAGACTAAATACGTTGCGTACTTCGCGTTTTGGTGTGAGGAAGAATGTCAGACACTGAGGTAGAAAGTCATTCTGAGGACGCACAGATCCTCTGCATCCCTCTCTTGCCTTCGAGGGCAGCAATAAGCCAGGCAATAAAACTCTCTCCATTCTCACAACAAAACACCGCATCCTGGTTTCTGCAGGCAGATGTCCATTTCTGGGTGGCAAAAATTACAGATGAGGAGACCGAGGCAGACGTAACCATGACAACGCTACCTGAGGAGGTCTTCAACAAAATCATCCCATGGTTGGACTCGCAGCTAGGCAAAGTTAAGTACAGAGACCTGCAAGACAAGCTCATCGAAACATACTCCATGCCCGTCCCATAGAGAGCCCAGCGTGCCTTCGACCCGATGACCCAGCCCCTGGGGGCCGCATCACCCAGGGACGTCTGGGACAAATGCCGAGGTCTCCTGATGCTGCTGGGGGTTGACATGGACGGTTGGAGGAAGGAGATCAGCTTGTCTCAAGAAATATTCCTGTGGCGCCTTCCGCAGGAGATGAGGGGGCAAATCACGGATGCTGACGCCCTTTCAGTGGACGAATTGGTGAACGTCGCACACAAACTCCATGAGGCCACCAAAGCCTCCAAACACGCCACAACACCTGCAGCCTGTAACCTGGTAACAGAAGAAGACAAGGCAGAGGACACGAACGCGGTGTACAGGAAGAAGGAGCCACCACAGCAGCAGAGGACGTGGACAAATCCAGCTTGGTGTTACTTCCATTGGAGGTTTGGAAGCGCAGCCAGAGGTTGCAGAGCCCCCTGTTCTTTCACAGAAAACGAGAAAAGCAGCCACAAGTAACAGCAGTGGCCTCAAACCTTAAAAACTCCCGACCAGTAGGATTCTTCATCCACGATGCCATACCGAAACGACGGATGCTGGTAGACACCGGGACAATGCAGTCGGTGTTTCCGCTGTCAAGAGAGGAATGCGACTGCACACCAGCGCCACAACCGCTCTGGTGGCAGCAAATGGAAGATCCATCCGCTGCTACGGAACTGTGACCCGCAGAATATCCATCCTGGGCCGTAAATATGATTGGCCCTCCGTCATCCCTCTCCTGGGCGCTGATTTCCTCGCACACCATGGACGTCTGGTAGACGTCGGCCGAAAACGCCTGCTGGATACCGGAACCTGCTGCTCCCGACCACTCTCCACCGGGCCGGGGATGCCTGCTGTCTGCTCCATCTCTTTGAATAAGTACAGCACTTTCCTCCACGAGTTCCCAGACGTCTTCAAGCCAGAGCTGCGTCAGTTGCTGGGAGCCCAGACCAAACATGGCATCCATCACCATATCACCACGACAGGCCTGCCAACACGCGCCAAATTCCGGCGTTTGCCACCCAAAAAAACTCTAAGATGCTAAATGGGCCTTCACCAAGATGGAACGGATGGGCATCTGCAGGAAGGCATCGAGCCTGTGGGCGTCCCCCCTCCACATGGTAAAGAAACAGACGGCTCCTGGAGGCCCTGTGGGGACTATTGTTGGCTGAATCTAGTAACGACACCAGACCACTATTCCTTGCTGAACATGCAGGACCTAACAGGAGCCCTGCATGGGGCCTAAGTATTTACAAAAATGGATTTACTAAAGTCTTATGTTCAGGTACCAGTGCACCCCAACAACATTCCGAAGACAGCCAACATCACGCCGTTTGGAACGTATACCTTCTACTCCACCTTCGGCCTCAGGAACGCTGGGGCCACATTCCAACTCCTTATGGACACCATCTTGGGTGACCTACCTTTCTGTGTTTGCTACGTAGATGACATCCTGATCTTCTCCAGGTCCCCGGAGGAACACCTGCACCACGTCCGGGCTGTGCTGAAATGCCTGCAGGAGAACAGTTTGGTTGTCGGGTTCGACAAGTGTACCTTCAGAGCAGAAAATGTAGACTTCCTGGGGCATGAGATCTCCCAGGCAGGTGTCCACCCCATGGCCTCAAAAGTGGATGTAGTAAAGAAGTTCCCAACTCCAAAAACCATCAAGTCCCTACAGGAGTTCCTCAGCATGGTCAACTACTACCACCGCTTCACACCAGACATCGCCCGCACCATGTATCCCTTGACCGCAGTCCTGAAGGGGAAGCCGAAAGCACTGGCGTGGGCAGCTCCGCAACAACAGGCGTTCGAGCAGACGAAGGCAGCCCTCGCCAAAGCCACCACATTAACACATCATGACCCCACTGCCTCCCTGAGACTTACCACCAATGCCAGCAACATCGCTTGTGGGGCAGTGCTGGAGCAGGTGTTAGACGGCTCCCAACGCCTGCTGGCCTTCTTCAGTCACAAGTTGACACCGCCGGAGACCCGCTACAGTGCATTTGACGGGGAGCTGCTGGCAATCTACCAAGCCGTGCGGCACTTCAAGAATCCTTTGGACAGCACCCCTTTTACCATCATCACAGACCATGAGCCTTTAGTACATGCGTTCATGAAGGCGGGAGACGCATGGTCTGCGAGGCAGCAGCAGCACTTGGCCGCTATCTCCAAGTTCGACTGCACCATTAGCTATCTCCCAGGCAGGAAGAACCCAGTAGCCGACGCCCTATCAAGGGTCGAGATAAATTCCGTCCACCTCTGCATAGACTACGAGGACCTGGCGAAGGAACAGGCCGCATACCCGGAAACAGCAGCCTACCGCACGGCACTCACCACACTGAAATGGGAAGATGTGCCGATAGGAGGGTCCAGTTCAACACTTCTCTGCGACACCAGCATGGGCTGCCCATGCCCCCTGATCCCCGCGTCCAGGAGAAAGCAGATGTTCGATGTCATCCACGGCCTGTCCCATCCATCATGCCGAACAACAGCACGTCTGATGACAGAGAAGTTCGTGTGGCACGGTATCAGGAAGGACATTTGGCAGTGGGCGAAGAACTGCATACCGTGCCAAACAAATAAAGTCACCCGGCACACGGAATCAGGCGTTGGAGCCTTCCCTCAACCACGTCAACACTTTAGTCACATCCATATAGATGTCGTAGGTCCTCTGCCGCAATCAGGGGGCGCCAGATACTTCCTGATGGTCATAGACTGTTCCACATGGTGGCTGGAAGCAACCCCGATGAAGGAAGCATCAATGAGCACCTGTGCAGAGGCCCTCCTGTCGAGTTGGGTCAGCCGTTTCGGTGTGCCTGACAGCATAACTACAGACAGGAGCCAGGCATTCTTGTCGGAGCTCTGGGTCGCCCTGGCATGCCTGATGGGGACAACTCTCCACAGTACGACGGCATATAACCCCGCAGCCAACGGCATGGTGGAGAGGGCCCACCGTTCATTGAAGGCAGCTCTGATGGCACGCTGTATCGACGACACCTCACCAAAGGCAGACGGCAACATATCTCCCACAGAGAAAGTCTAATGTGAAACACTAGCCATTCCGGGAGAGTTCTTCTCCACAGCGCCAGACGATGCAGATACCTCCCTTCCAAGGCTGAGGGAAGAGGCACAGAAGTTCACGCCTTGCCGAAAGACTTTCATGGACAGGACCCACATCTACAGACCTGGGGGCCTGGATACCTGTACCCACGTCTTCATCAGGATCGACGCCCACCGCCCACCCTTGACCAGACCATACAGGGGCCCTTACTGTGTCATCAGCAGATCATCCAAGGCCTATCTCATCAACATCCACGGGCGTGAAGACTGGGTTGTAAAGTCCCCACTCAACGGGTTTTCTGTAGTGAACCTCCCATTTTCTACAGTGCCTTTCCCACAAGCATGCATGCTAAATAGCCACATTTTATCTATGTAAATACGTATCTGTTATTGATTCATTTGTGCCTGTTTATGTTGTACATGTGTCAGAACATTATTGTGTCAATTCTTGTACTTTTATCTTTACATGTTATTTGTATTTATCTGCCCTGTTTCACATTGAGAACAATTGACATCGGGCCACCTGCATCCTATTGTATGCCTTTGTATGACGTCTGCACGCTGCTTTATAAGCGGCCTGCTTCCTTAATAAACCAGCAGTACATGTCCTCCTGCTCTCTTTTTTGCACCTCTTACAGGGTTTCTGTCGACCGGCTGAAACCAGCTTTCCTGTAGCAGCGAAACTTGGGAAGAAACTGGTAGGCTCCCCAGAATTTCTCCACAAAACGTGGCCACAGATGATCCCACCGGCATCCCGAAACGTGGTCGAGGACGTCCCAAGGGTTGCACTAAGGAAGTCATCCGCTCGGCTAAGCCGCCGGGAGATTCAGCAGTTGAAGCCACCCCACGTCCACAGGTATCAAGAACTCGGGGCCGGCCTCCTGCTCCCAAAGCGATTCCGTGATTGATTTTTTTTTTTTTAGATGTCTTCCAATCATTACTTTTGTAATTATTGTTTTGTGGGGGGGGGGGAGTACTTGTAAAGACGTCAGAAGTCTCTTCGTTTTCGCATCAATCACGTCATGCATTGCATTTCTTAATATGTCAAGACTCTCATGTAAATATTTGTGTAGAATTTTCTGGCCTTTCCGCCGATATGTATTTCATCATTGTACATTTATTATGTTTCTCAAAATCGCCATTTGTTTGTCTGTCAAGGAACACAAATTGCTCAGAGTGTGGGTCACGGCAATCGGAGGTCGGTCACCACATTTCCGTCCGCAATCTGCCATGTATACCTGCGCTCAGGTAATAAATAATTTAATACCCAATTGACCTTTCTTGTCCTCACAATATATAAAGATAAAATCCACGAAGGAAAGGGAAACACTGGAGTGCTGAGAGGCCTTTCGACTCTGTCGTCCTTTACTTAGCAGACTGAAGAAGTATAAAAGTAAATTTACAAAGAAAGCTTATATAAATGACAGATGGGGATTACAAAGGAAAATTATGTACCTGGAATCCAACACAACTGAAGAATTAGTAGAACTGCCAAAACAGGGTTAAATATTTAAGAGGTTTTACAAAGGATTAGGATCAACTGTTCAGAAGCAGGGACAAGACAATTAAAAGATTACACAAGGGGGTGATCGACCACCCAAAAAATATTAGTACAACGGAAAAATTATCTTTTTTGTAAACAATAACAATTTTTGCAAGATGAACATTTTTACAAATAAAAAATTATATTACACATACGAATACATAGAAAAAATATATAAGGTAACTAATTTGTAATTAAGTCAGTGATTTTATCTTTTAGATCATTCTTGAACATTTTTCGAATACAGGGGTCCAAATAATACATGCCAGGGCTAAGGTTAAAATTACAGCTGGAAGTAAGCTGGATGAGCGAACTCCAACAGATTTGAAGAGAAATCTTTCGATCTGGCAATCACTGAACTTTCAGTCCAATTTATCCTGTGAGAGTTTTCACTTAAATGAATGAATATAGCATTGGATGTTTGTCCAGTTTTGATTGAATACTTATGTTGCTTAATACGTGCATCTAAATCTTTGCTAGGTTGGCCAATATAAAAAGAGGGGCAGTCCAAACATGGAATTTTATATATTATATATTATGTGTAGTTTTCTTTAGGGCTATTTTTTATTAACATTCCTTTTAGTGTGTTATAGGAAAAAACGAGGTTGACATTAAAAGATTTTAACAATGATTTTATGTTTTCTAAACCACTAAAATAAAGCAAGCTAAGAATGTTCTTAGGGGTTTCTATCTCCATGTTACTTTCACTATAAACTTTTTGTGGGCTTTATTATAACAAATATCTAGTATATATGAAGGATAACATAAATTTGTCCCTATTTTTCTTATGTAGTCAATTTCTTTATCCAAATACTGGGGACTGACAATGCGCAAAGCTCGTAAAAATATAGAAGAAAAAATTGATATTTTGATGTTAAGGTGATGGCCTGAATAAAAATGTACATAAGTTAAGTTGTTGGCGGTTTCTTATAAATACTGAGTTTACAGTGCAATGGTTCTCTCTATATTAAAACATCTAAGAAAGGGAGGCAATTGTCTTTTTCTAATTCTAAAGTAAACTTAATGGATGGTACCTGGTTACTCAAATTAGAGAGTAAATCATTTACATCAGTACCAGCAGGCAGAACAGCAAAAATATCGTCACCATCTATACCACTTTAAAGGAGTGTAAATGATATTAGGTAAATATCGTTTTTCAAAGAATTCCATATACAAGTTTGAGAGAAGTGGAGATAAACCTAATTGCCATTTATACTTCAAATATTTGTTGGTAAAATGCCCATTGAATATAAACTTACAATCACAAATGCACAACCTAGTGATGAAATAATATGACTTGCAGGTAGAAATAATTAGTAAAATCCATCGACGCTGTCTCTTCCAAACACGTGTGTGTTCGTGAATGTTCGTCGATCGTCATCATCGGAGTCGACAGGACAAAACAGGAGCGTCTCGTTTTCTTTCTCCACAGGAACGCGATTTCAAACCATACAAATATTTCAGTCTTTCTCCTAAGCATTGTTGTCTTAACGTATGTACAATCACCACTACTTGCATTGCCATGCAAGCATTCTAATCATGTACTCATAATGTTCCAACGAATCTTCTGTATCAAACTGTTGTATGTTTCTGTTTGTGAAGACGCCAAAGGTCTCTCCATTTCATCATTTATTATGAATGTTGCATTGTATCCATTAATCTGTCTTGAATCTCAGAAAACAAGAGGCCATATGTTGAATTCCTGACCCTTCCACTGATGTATGTTTGTTGTACACCTCCTCGGAAGGGCGTTGATGCAGTTATCGTCGGCCAAGGATTTCGTCCGTAGAGGTCCGCAATTCTGAAGTGGCTTTCCACTCAGAAAAACAGCCGAAGAATTTCAATGAGGGCCTCAAAACAGTAGGTGTTTTTATTTCCACGACAATATACCTCCGGCAGGATGATGCTGGTCAAATACAGGATTTCAAGTCGGTAAATTTACAGCATCCAGAGAACTGCATTACCAGACAACAAGACCCGGCTTCGTTCTTCCTGACGGCCATCCAACGGAACCCCCATCCTTACCTACGGCACCAGGCTCCTGTCGATCTCCATCCTTGGCCAGAGTCATTCATCTGATGACCCCGTGATACGACTAGTAAAGGACCCGGCTGACCCAAGATGACGACCCACGCCTGATAGAAGGCTTCGCCGCCTTCGCTGTTTCCCGCCGTTCCTGAGTTCTCATTTAGTCCGACCCTCCGAGATGACCCACTCCAAAACCGAGCCCTGGATACCTCCTCCAGGAAACCTGAATGCCGCCCCCGCACTCGTACTGGACGAGCTGACCAACGAAGGACCAGCCACTCATCCTTCAGCCTGCTGCCGACCTCTCGAGCTGGCTACCAACATCAGCCTTTGTCATCCTTCAGCCCCTCGAGCCTGAGCTGCCGAAGGATCATCCGACGTCACCCTTCAACCAGCTCCCGTCCTCCTCGAGCTCCTTCGTTGGCAGGTGCCGCCCTTCAGCCTCCTACCCCCCCTCGAAAAAAGCATTTTCGAGCCAACTATTGTCGCCTAGACAATTTTGTGCATCGATGCCAAAATAAATGTGGGGAATGATTCATGTAAGTATAATATCGCCCCGACGCCGTTATCTTTTTCAAACAATCAGACGTTACAAACGTCTTGGGGGGAGAGCACTTTCCAGTAAGAGCCCCAGACGCTGTTTTCCAAACACGTGTGTGTTCGTGTGTTCGTCGATCGTCATCATCAAGTCGACAGGACAAAACAGGAACTGTCTTCGTTTTCTTTCTCCACAGGAACGCGATTCCCTCAACCAGCACAATATTTCAGTCTTTCTCCCTAAGCATTTGTTGTTTTAACGTATGGGAATCAAGATACTTAATTGATAAAAGTGTTTAATCATGTACTCATAATGTTCCAACAATCTTCTGTATCAAACTGTGTTTATGTTTCTGTTTGTGAAGACGCCAAAGTACCATAGTCTCTTCCATTTCACATTTATTATGCTATTTTATTGTATCCATTAATCTGTCTTGAATCTCATTAATTCATATACAGAATTTCCTGACCCTTCCACTGATGTATGTTTTTTTCACCATATTTAATCATGTCTCTTGATATCGCCATCTGTTTGTCAGTTTAACAAACACAGATGTCTGAACCTTGTTGTCCGTTTTACCTGTGTTTTATGTGTGTAGACGCTACATTACCGCTCGCACTGCGTCAATAACATCTTCCAAGATTCTGCCTACATCTACTCAGTTAGGAACAACCAATAAACCAGTTAACACCCAGCCAGTATGTACCTCTCACCCTTAACCCAGTCCTATGCACTGGTGACCCTAAGTGACTCGGATGGACCCATGCCGACCCCTGATGACGACCCACGCCTGATAGACCCTTCGCCACCTTTATGTTTCCCGCCGTTCCTGAGTTCTCAGTATTATCCGACCTCCGTTCATGACGATCGACGAACACAAAAAGAACACACACGTGTTTGGAAGAGACAGCGTTAGGGCTCTTACAGAGGTAATTCATGATGGATTATATTGGCCAACCTAGCAAAGATTTAGATGTACTTATTAAGCAATATAATTATTCAGTCAAAACTGGACAAATATCCAATGCTATATTCATTCATTTAAGTGAAAACTCTCACAGGATAAATTAGACTGAAAGTTCAGTGATTGCCAGATCGAAAGATTTCTCTTCAAGAAATCTATTGGAGTCCACTATTATCCAGTTTACTGCCAGCTGTAATTTTAACCTTAGCCCTGGCATGCATTATTTGGACCCCTGTGTTAGAAAAATGTCCAAGAATGACCTAAAAGATAAAATCACTGACTTAATATATATTTTCTATGCATTCGTATGTCTAATATAATTTTTATTTGCATTCGTATGTCTAATATAATTTTATTTGTAAAAATGTTCATCTTGCAAAATTTGTTATTGTTTACAAAAAAGATAATTTTTGTTGTACTAATATTTTTTGGGTGGTCGGTCACCCCCTTGTATAATTATTTAATTGTCTTGTCCCCGCTTCTGAATAGTTGATCCTAATCCTTTGTAAAACCTCTTAAATATTTAACCCTGTTTTGACAGTTCTACTAATTCTTCAAGTGTGTTGGATTCCAGGTAAATTCAATGAACATGTGCTGGTAATCTTGTTTCTGCTCCAAGAAGAGACAATCCTCCTTTGATGATGATGAAGATGATGATGATGATGATGATGATGATTATTATTATTGTTATTGTTGTTGTTGTTGTCGTTGTTATTGTTTTGTGTGACTTTGCTTTTTTTCAGGATTCTCTTAATATTTGTGAATAAGGTGCGTTGATCTCTATTCTAGGAATAGAAACTTAATTCCACAAAATGAACTTATATAATCTTGATAGCCTAGTTTTTCTGAACAAAATTAATCAGTTGTCTACCTCTCCAGTAAAACCCACACACGCACACACACACACACACACACACACACATACACAAATTTATATATTATCAAATTACATTTCCGATATATATATATATATATATATATATATATATATATATATATATATATATATATATATTATTTCTATCCAACAAATTTTTAGAGTGATGTGGTACAAGACACAGGAGAACTTGTATGCCAAAAAAGTAGGAAAGACATTAAATTAATTCAAAATGAATCAACCGAGACGAAGTCAATACCCTGCCAAGGAACAGAAAACCAACCATACTGAAAATGCACAAAGATGAAGCAAGAATAAAAAAATATATTGTAAAATAGAGAGGAACAATAATTAAAGTGCATTACGAATGTGTAATCTGCCGGAACAAAATTATTGAAATCCGACAGCACATTGTACACTCTTGGATTCATATACTATTACTGCTCCTACTACTACTTCCAACCCATACCATGTAACATTAATAAATAAAAGAAAGCTACAAAAATAAACAAAATTACACCGGCTACTCAAGTATTATCTCATATTCTGTGGGTGGGAAACGCACGAGGGGGCAGGTTCACACTTTGAGCGAAATGTTTGAAAGTATCACATAAAATTTATAAAACAAGAAAATATGAAAAAAGTAAAAGGTTATAATTTTGTTTAAACAAAAGTGAAATGTGATTAGATAATGAAATAGAAAAGTATCAAAACTAACTGTGACAAAAAAATAAGACAAAAGCGATGACTTTAATATTAGGATTGGTTACAGTAAAGACAGAGTGGCTGGTAAAAGACTTAGATGATTGTGACCTATCCTATTATTATAAAATAATTGCTACAGCATAAATATTAAGAAGCCGGAGATGCTTTTTAAAGGGATTATCTTTTGAGGTAAATTTATGGTACCAGTACTGGATACAATTTGCTCCTAAATGGCTAAAAGACTCGACCTCATTAATCCTCTCTCCAGCTAGTGAAATTATGTTCCCTTGCGCATACACTGTCATTACTGTTTGTTTTTTAGAGTTGCCTTCAGCATTTTCTCTCTACTTACATGATGTATTTCATTAAGTAAGCTTTGTACATGTTGTGAAACACAGTGCAAGGCTGGAAAAAAGGCGTATCAAAAGCCGAGCAGGATGAGTAAGATTTAGAAATCAAATAGACTGAAATTGGACATGAAAGTGAAATTACACATACTCTAGTACGTCAAGTATTGCTATAGTGACATGTCCCTGTATCATAAAAAAAGCTTTAAGAAGAATGTTAGGAATTAGATGACAGGATAAAGTAAGCTATTGAAATGAAAGAGGACTCAACTAATTTTAATGAGGATTTGAGAGTAGCCATGAGAAAAATAAACAGAAAAACTCAAGAATTTGGAAGCATTAATTAACTTGGCTAAGAAATGGGGTAATTTTAATAAGAATGGGAAAAATGGGGTTACTGTAGCACAAAAATACGAGAATCAGGTACGGACATGAAGAAATAGAACAGGCAAAAGACTAAAATTTCTCTTGAAGTGAACAAAGGCATGAAAAAACAAAAAGTAAACAGAACAGCTGATGTAAAAAAGTATGGTAGCATATAACCCAGATGTTAAAATAAATGTCATAGATTACAAAAAAGACAAGAAACTGTGGCTAAAACATCTGGTAAAAGTTGAAAATAGCTAAAAAAAAAACTATTTTTATAACATCGATGACATTTCAAACACTGTTAGATGAAACGTTAGATTACATCATAAAGTTGTGAGAGAGGTGGGAAATAATGAGCAGGAAGACAAGTACTGCTGATTTGTTGATGTTGTTTTAGATTTAGCTGGCCTTGTGCCAGCACGGGCTCTTGCTCCCAGAGCAGCCCGTAATGATTTGTTGATGAAGAGAGCCACTTATAAAGCGGCATGCGGACGTCTGCGTACATCGCAGAGACCGCGGGTACAAAGACTGACAGGTGACCTGAGGTCAAACTATTTCTATAAAAACAGGACAAGTTCATACAAAAAACATAGTGATTAATAATGTCCGACGTGTTACAAAAATACTTCGTTACATGTGCATAAGCAGGGTCATTCGGAAAGACAATAAAATATATAATTTACAAATATGGTGGTCAACACATGATTTCGCTGACCCCAGGTCGATGTGGAGGCACCGCAGAAAACGGGATGTTCATTATAGAGAACGTGTTGAGCAGGGACTTTACAATACTCCCCCCCCCAAGGCAGAGGTAACGTCTGATCAAAGCAGGTATCTGCTGGGGCAACGAAGGGGGCCTCGCTTCCTGGATGTCAACTGGAGTGGGTGGTCGCCTTCCTCGGCACCCTCTGGAGCGATTTGTTGGGGTGCCTTCCTGTCTGGTTTCTGGGCTTTTCGGGGACGCCCAGGCCTCTTTCTTGTGAATGGGGCTGTCCGCGGAGGTGCCACCCCCTGCAGGCTTCGGGAACTGCCTCCGACGTCCTCCTCCAGGAATGCGGGTTTGAGACGATCTACGGATATCCAGTCTTCCCGCCCGTGGATAGCTACTCAGAATGCCTTCTTGTCTCTTTCCAGTACAAGGAAAGGTCCTCTGTAGGGTCTGGTTAAGGGTGGGCACACGGCGTCATCCCTGATAAAGACGTGGGTGGCGGAGGATAATCCGGGGGGCATGAAAGGGGACGTACTGTCGGTGAATGTCCTTTGGCAGGGTGCAAACTTTCCAATCCTTTCACGGAGCCTCTGCGTCCCTATGTCGTCCCTGTCCTCTGCAACGAGTTACCCCGGGACTACCAGGGTCTCCCCGTAGACTTTTTCCGATGAGGAGGGGTCGCTGTTGGCTCTGGACGTGGTTCTTAACCCGAGAAGGACCCAGGGCAGCTGGTATTTCCAATTCTTGGAGGAGCAACGGGCCATGAGGGACGCCTTTAGAGACCTGCGGAACCTTTCCACCATTCCATTGACTGCAGGGTTGTAGGCGGTGGTGCTGTGGTGAGTGGTCCCCAACAGGCGTGCCAGGGTGGTCCACAGCTCAGACAGGAAAGCGGGTCCTCTGTCTGTTGTTATGTGGCCCGGGACACAGAACAGGCTGATCCAGCCGGAGAGGAGGGCTTCTGCGCACGCACTGGAGGTGGCTTCTTCCATGGGTGTAGCTTCTGGCCACCTGGTGGAGCGGTCGACGACTGTTAGAAGGTATCTGGCTCCTGCTGATGGGGGAAGAGGACCCACTACATCGACGTGGATGTGTCCTAAGCGTCTCTTTGGCTGGGGAAACTCGCCCATGCCGGATTTGATGTGCCGTCCTACTTTGCTGGCTTGGCACTGCATACACTGCCTTGCCCAGGCCATTGCTTCCTTCCGTATGCCATGCCAGACAAACTTCTCTGTCAGCAGTCTGGCTGTTGTCCTTCCGGAGGGGTGGGATAGGCCGTGGATGACGTCAAAAACCTGCCGACGTCTGGAGGTGGGCACCAGGGGGAGGGGGCGTCCGTTGCTAACGTCGCTCAGTAATGTTGGCCCTCCTGAGCCGAAGGGCACGTCCTTCCACTTCAGCGATGTGATGGATGTATGGTAGGCGGGGGTCTCAGGGTCAGCAGCCTGCTCGCGGGCGAGGTCCTCGTAGTCAACCCTGAGTTGTACTGAATCGATCTCGATCCTCGAGAGGGCGTCAGCTATTGGGTTCTTCCTGCCAGGGAGGTATTTGATGGTGCAGGTGAGCTCCGCGATGGCTGTGAGGTGCCGCTGCTGCCGAAAGGACCATGCGTCCCCCAACTTCGTGAAGGCGTGGACCAGCGGCTGGTGGTCAGTCCAGATTGTGAAGGGTGTTCCCTCCAGGAGGAACTTGAAGTGCCGTACCGCCTGGTATGCTGCGAAGGGTTCCATGTTGAAGGTGCTGTAGCAGGACTCGGTGGGGCTTAGCCTCCTGCTGAAGAGGCGATGGGCTGAGGGGTCCCCCTGATGACTTGTTCCAGGACAGCTCTGCAGGCGATGTTGCTGGCGTCCATCGTCAGCTGGAGGGGAGCGTTGGGGTTCTGGTAGGCCAGAGATGTTGCTCTGGCGAGGGTGGCCTTCGTCAGGAGGAAGGTCCTCTGCTGGTCGGGGCCCCACACTAAGGACTTTGGACGTCCCTTGAGTACCTCCGTCAGGGGGGCCATGGTGTGAGCAATCCCTGGGATGAATCTTCTGTAGTAATTGACTATCACGAGGAATTCTTGCACGGCCCTGATGGAGGTAGGGGTGGGGAACTTCTCAACAGCTTTGACCTTCAACGACATTGGGCAGACGCCTTCGGGGGATATCTCATGGCCCAGGAATTCCACCTTTTCGACGGCGAAGGCACACTTGTTGAACCTAACGACGAGGCCATTTTCCTGCAGGTGCTGCAGGACTTTCTGGTTGTGCCGCAGGTGTTCCTCCTGAGATCTGGAAAAGATTAGGATATCGTCGACGTAGCAGACACAGAAGTCCAGGTCCCCCAGGATGCTGTCCATCAACCTCTGGAAGGTCGTGCCCGCATTCCTCAGGCCGAAGGTGGAGAAGGTGAAGACGTAGGACCCGAAGGGCGTGACGATGGTGGTTTTGGGGATGTCCTGCGGCGCTACTGGTACCTGAAAATATGATTTTAAGAGATCCATTTTTGAGAATATTTTGGCCTCGTGGAAAGAGGCTGTCAGGTCCTGCATGTTGGGCAGGGGGTAATGGTCGGACTTTGCTGCAAGGTTGAGCTGCCTGTAGTCGCCGAAGGGCCTCCAGGTGCCATCTGCTTTCTGCACCATGTAAAGGGGGGGATGCCCACGGGCTGGGAGCCTTCCTGCATATGCCCATCCTCTCCATCTCAGCGAAGGCCTTTTTGGTCTCCTGAAGGCATTGTGGGGGAAGGCGTCGGAACTTTGCATGCATCGGGGGCCCCTTTGTTTTGATGTAGTGGTATATCCCCAGGCATCTGGTGGAGCTTGGGTTTGAAGACCTCCGGGAAATTCCTTCAGGAGGAAACCGTATTGGTGGGGTGCGACGGAACAGATGGCGGGCTCCTTGGGGCCTGGCGACAAAGGCAGGGACTGGCAGGAGTTGGTGTCCAGCAGGCGTTTGCACCCGAGGTTGACTGCCAGTCCGAAGTGGGCGAGGAAGTCCGCCCCTAGGAGTGGGGTCATGACTTTGGCGATGATGAATTCCCAGCTGTACCTCCGGCCAAGGATGGAGATCAACAGGAGCTTGGTGCCGTAGGAGAGGATGGGGGACCCGTTCGCGGCCGTCAGGTAGGCAGTCGGGTCCGGCGGATGTCTAAGGTGCTCTCCTGAAGGCAGGGACACTGAACGCATGGCCCCAGTGTCGACCAACATCATCCTGCCAGAGATGGTGTCGCAGACGTAGAACCCTACTGGTAAGGAACCCCCGGGTTTTTCTGCTGCTGCTGCCATGGCGGCCTGTGCGGTTGCCTGCCACCTCCTCCGTTTTTTTAAGGGAGAAAAAGGCAGGGGGCTTCGCATCTCTGGACAGCTCTCCTGAACCTCCGGTGCTAATAGCAAAGCCCTGGCCTCTCCCTCTTCTGCTGGTGGGACGGCCTTTTCCGTTCGACGACATTGACGGGCTCTGAGGTGGGGTCCTCTGGCAGGAGGCAGTTGGTGGAGTGTTCGGGCATGGTTGCTCGCTTGGCTGCCTTCATGGAATCTGTCAGCTGCTGCGCTACCCTGACCAGGTCCTCGACCGGCAGGGTATATGCGTCCGTGATCTGTCCACGGACCTCTGGCAGTAGCTGCTGCAGGAAGATCTCCCTCGACCGGCTGATTTCTTTGAGCCTGCTGCTGCTGTCAGTCTTGGGAAGGAGGAGGTCCTGGAGGGCATGCCACATTTCCATGAGGTTTCCCTCCTGCCGGGGGTTGAGGGCGAGGTCGAGGGCACTGGCAGCTCTCTTGAAGACCAGCAGGGAGCAGGTCTCAATGAGAGTGGATTTTAGTTCTTGGAAAGTGGCGGGGACCAACGTCGTCAATAACCATGGGGTGACCTTTCTGTATATTTCCTCCGGGAGGGCGTTGACAGCGATGTCGGCCTTTAACTCCTTGTCCGTTAGGCCTGTTATCCTGAACTGCCCCTCGACCCTGTAGAACCAGGACACTGCATTTTCCCTGGTAAATGGCGGCAGTCTTATGTTAAGGGCTGTCTTTGGTTGGTCTGTCAGGGGGGTCATTGTGTGGGGTGCCGGTACCGGCATGGAGTACGTGTGGGAGGGGGTTGTGAGAGGGAGGTGTCTGCCTCCAAGAGGTTCGTGGTAATTTGTATGTGGTTAGGAATGTCCGCGTCCATGCTCGTTTCTCGCTCTCACTAGGAGTGTGAGGGAATACTCGTGTCAAAACATGCTGGGGGAGCGTGCCGTGTGGGTCCGCTAATGACGCTGGCAACCTGCTGACGAGTGTCGGCAAACACCCGAATGATTTGTTAGAGCGCCATAGTTAGTCCATTAGGGGCGTGGGTGAGGTCCATCGGGCCAAGACTTAGTCGCCGTTTGGGTCCGTTAATGGCTTCCGGGAACCACTCCAGAGGTCACCACTGTGAGAGAGGTGCGAAATAATGTGCAGGAAGACAAGTACTGCTGATTTACTGATGAAGCGAGCCGCTTATAAAGCAGCATGGGGATGTCTGCGTACATCGCAGAGACCGTGGGTACAAAGATTTACAGGTGACCTGAGGTCAAACTATTTCTATACAAAACAGTACAAGTTTATACAGAAAACATAGTGATTAATAATGTATGACGTGTTACAAAAATACTTCGTTACATGCACACAAGCATGGTCATTCGGAAAGACAATAAAATATATGATTTACAAATATGGTGGTCAACATGTGATTTCGCCGACCCCAGGTCGATGTGAAGCCACCTCAGAAAACGGGATGTTCATTATAGAGAACGCATTGAGTGGGGACTTTACAAAGTGTTTACCACAGATAAGAAATGACAGAAGACTACATAGTGACAAGCTCTGCAGTCTCTGGCAGATGCCATAGAATACAGTGCTGTATGAGCTAGAGATGTAAATAAAGTAAGGCACATGTTCAAGAGAAACTTTATTCTCCATGCATGGGAAACAGATTAAACATACTCTTTCAAGATCCACATTACTGGACACAGACTGCTAGAAATTCAAAGATACAAAAATACGAGAAAACTATACGTGTTTTTTCCCCTTTCTCCTCCCTTTTGCGAGCCTCCAAAGATTAAAAAAATGGGTATGATGATGGTTACGAATCACAAGAATAGACTACTGTCAGTTGTGATAACTGTTTAACAATTTATATATTAAAGAAGTTACAAGATTTGGCAGGCAGCCAAACTAATAGTGAATAAGTCCCACTCGATGGGGTCAGGCCCTTACAACTGAGCTTTAACGGATACTTTTTGAAGCTAGAACTGGCTATAAAATCTTATTTTAACTAACACTACGATAAATCTTTTAAAACAAAATCTAAAAAGACTCCCTACAGTCACAGAGCACCAAGAGTATTATACACAAGGCCTATAGATTAAACTAGACCTTGATTATACATTTGGTCACATCATAGAAAACGGACTTACCAGCTCAAGACACCCTGACTATTCAATATTGTTACCCCTTTAAATAAAAGAACGTAAAATCATGGAAACTTTCGAGAATAAATAAAATAAATATGCATTAAAATGATAAGACTCATAAAAATTAGTTATTCGAAAAAATATTAACTAAGCTATGAGCTACTAATTACAAATAAACGGAGCTACCTAATGGGTCCAATTATGGCTGGTAGTAGGGATAAGAAATGTTTATTTTCTTTTTCTTGATGCAAGTTGAATTTTGTGAAGAAAACTTCCGTCTAATGGATCTAAACCACACATTTTAGATATAAACAGCTGCCCGCAATACCTATACATAGGGTTTTCATGTTGCTAATTATTCTAGGCGTGACGTCGCCCACATTTATTCAGCAGCCGAATGATCTAAGTAACAATACTGCGATTAATTTCAAACAATATGTTTACGCCACATCTTTCACACAAGATAGATCATTGCTTTCGCTTTACCTTTGCGTCAACTTAACTATGAAATTTGATATGCACGTCATTTTATACGTCAAACCGAAATCCATATAATTTTTTTTTATAAAAATAACTAGGAAAAGAGAAAATAGAAAAAAGTCATAGCTATCAAATATATTAATATAATGCATTAAGCTTCAGGCTTTCAGTCGTTTTATCAAGATTTGGTGAAAGGTCCAAACAATTGCTTTTCACGGGTTGTTCCAGCAAGAGCCAGTGCCAGCACAAAGCTGGCTTAATCTTAAACAAGAAGAAGGACGCTCTTTAGGCCATGATTTTTGGACCATAACTGACCACAACACCGACTAATTATTCATTCTCAGTGGTTAACACACGCGCGCACGCACACACACACACACACACACACACACACACATATATACATACACACACACATATACACATATATATATATATATATATATATATATATATATATATATATATATATATATATATATATATATATATATATATATATATATATATATATATATATATATACACACACACACACACACACATATTATATATATATATATATATATATATATATATATATATATATATATATATATATATATATATATATATATATATATATATATATATATATATAATGTAATGTAATATACAGCCCTCAAAGCTCGAATAAATAAAAAACACATCCATGAAGAGTTCGGTAGATGGCAGCACCAGCTCCGTCGCTGTATTAGTTTGTTGACATTTTCTAAACCAAAAAAAAAAAGTGACGTTTTGGTCCTGCTATAGGTGAATGTTTCTAAATTGTGATGTTCAGGTAAGCAATTATATTGTGTTGACTGAAATGCCTGTTGAACTGGCAAACCCACGGTGATGAAGATGTTTAAAGCTATACGTTTGCTTTGCAGTGTTTTCTGAATGCTGATCTGCTGAATGAGACTTAAGTAGCCTAGTTCGTGGAAGCTGAAGTATCATTTCTCTGCCAGATCTTTCAGGTCACCCTACAGAGGCTGACACAGTTGAAAGGGGTGATCGGAGTGCACTGTCGATAATCCTAATTGTAGTAGGTGAAATACCCTGGGGTGATATGAGGTGGTGTCCGCTGAACACCAACTCTCTCTCTCTCTCTCTCTCTCTCTCTCTCTCTCTCTCTCTCTCTCTCTCTCTCTCTCTCTCTCTCTGTATAGGAGTGCAATCGTTCCTCATTGGACGGGTGGGTACCGTTCTCAGCTAGCACTCTGCTGGTCCCGCGTTCGATTCTCCAACCGGTCAATGAAGAATTAGAGGAATTTATTTCTGGTGATAGAAAATCATTTCTCGTTATAATGTAGTTCGGGTTCCACAATAAGCTGTAGGTCCTGTTGCTGGGTAACCAATTGGTTCTTAGCCACGTAAAATAAATCTAATCCTTCGGGCCAGCCCTAGGAGAACTGTTAATCAGTTCAGTGGTCTGGTTAAACTCAGGTATACTTAACTTTTGCAGGAGAGCAGGGGCTAGGCTAGTGCCACAGGTGCACCTCATGCCAGTACACAGCAGGCAAGGGCCTACTTGAGGTTCTTTGCAACGTGCCTTCAGCCCCTACCTGTAACCCCTGCAATTGTTTTGTAGTGCATCAGTTGTAAGGTTTTCCTCCTGCTACACCTCTCAAACCTTGTTACTCTCAGTTTCCCTTTCAATGCTGAATTGCCTCATAGGTCCCAGTGCTTGGCCTTTGGCCTGTATTCTGTAAAATATTCCATTCCATTCCATGTCTCTCCGTGGAAGTGAGCTATAGGCTAGCCTGTTGTGATATGAAACTCATGCAGTTGAAATTAGCCGTATATCGGTTATAAATTTCTACTGCTAGGCTACCCTATTTAGTCATTTTAAGGAAGAGCTTTGCACTGATATATTTTTTATTAATGAAATTTTTTGACAGAATAATTTAGAAAAGGGTATGATACAATACAGGTGAGATTACTTGAACATTTGACCAAAGTACTGGTAATGTTAGACATTTACCTTCTTTTGTTTATGTTTTACACAGAAAAGCTCCATGTGAGGCCATGTTTACTACCAACCCCTGAGGACTGAGTAAATTTCTCAAGTTGTCTTACCTGCACTGCCTCATAAACACCAATTTCCATATTCAGTCAAAACAATGAATAAATAATCCCTCAGTGCAGACCTCTTCCTTAGAATTACTGCCTATTTGGCCATCAGCTCTGGAACTTCAGGTCTTCATGCACAGTTTGTTCATTTACTAGCCTAACTGGTCCATTTCTGTCAAAGAGATATCTTGGCAGTCTTACTTTACTCACTCTTACTATGATGATGTAGGCCTTGTGCTTACTACCAGAAAGTGTTGAATTAAAGCAAACTAGGCTAGAGCAAGGATCTGTGCCACCAGAGATGGTACAGAGCTCCCATCTAGTTTTCCATGAAGGCCTAGGTTTCTTTAGCCTTAGATATTGATAGTGTAATGTTTCTTGTGGTATTATTTTACTTTAAACCATTATTGTTCCGACACAATATACAAACCATTGGTCCTTTACATTAGGAATTACTTACGGTGATGCTGGATATGGCTGTTAAACTCTTGAACATTCCAGTTTGCTTTTGGCCATCATGTGTTGCAGACTTGTTTTCCGATCTCTTTTCCTGACTGTCGTTTAGCTCTTTATTATCCAAGTGGGATCTTTCTGTGTGTATATATATTGCTTGTGTTTGATATTTATTAATACAAACCCGCAATTTGTGATAGCCTTGCATAAGCTGTCATTCCCCTGCGTCTGTGTCTTGGGTTTGATGGCCAAGGGCGTATTTGGAGGGGCATAACTGAGTGGTAATGCTTCTCTTCCAGTAGCCCTTTATTTAGATACTGAAGGTATTCCCCTGTACGTTCGGAGATTTTGGATTGGGACGTACTATCTTTGCCCCCCTACATTGATTGGGATGTAAGAGTTCACTTCCCTTCTTGGACTCCCGCCCTCCATGTATAAGAGCATGACTACTTCCTTTCTACTTGTGCTGAGTGTTTTTTCGCTGCCTGTGCTATAGAGAGTTGTTGGGGGGAGGTTGCGGGCGTCGTCTGTAAGTTCCGCTTCCACGGCGCCCTTGGGGGCCTCCCCTCCTTCCTTCTCTCTCCCTGTAGGTTCTTCCTTATCTCTCCCGGTAGGTTCTTCCTTATCTCTCCTTCGGGTAGAGAGATCTCTCCTTCTCCCTCTTCGCTCACTCGTCGGGCGAAGACTGCAAGGAGGCAGGACGGTCAGGCGACCTCTTCTAAGAGGCCTCCTCTTGCTGCATATGACAGTTCCCCTCGTAGCGAGAGGAGTCTCCCTCTACTAATCATCTTTGCTTTTTCTTTCAGGCAGACCATGAGCATCGTAGGCTGAGCAGTAGTTGGCTGGATATCTCAGGGGATATCTTGCATGAAGGAATCCTGACGTTAATTCAGTGTTGCTTCGGGATCGACCACAGTACCTGGTTAGATGGCATAGTTCCACGTCGGGATCGTTCTGACTCTGTTCCGGCCAATGTGGATCGATC
Organism: Macrobrachium rosenbergii; assembly: GCF_040412425.1. Taxonomy (NCBI): domain Eukaryota; kingdom Metazoa; phylum Arthropoda; class Malacostraca; order Decapoda; family Palaemonidae; genus Macrobrachium; species Macrobrachium rosenbergii. The sequence continues at coordinate 43,601,009 of NC_089750.1, read as the reverse complement.
GCTGTCATTGCTGGCCTTCATGTGTGCAGTGGCACTGCCTCTGGCGTATCTGTGGTCCATCTACTCCTGCTTTCCTGTGTTATGCCTCTGTTAACTCGACGACAGTCTGTGGGCGGCTCTTCCTGGTCTCCTGCCGCAACCGTCCTGATCGTTCCCGTCACTGCTGGTGACTTTCATTTGGCGTTCCTGGCCGATGCTGTAGCTCCTGCCTTCCGAACCACTTCCGTAGCTCCTGCATCAGCTGTCCTGATTGTTCCTGCTGCTTCTCCTGGTGGTCATGTCCTGGGCCGCTTCCATTGTGTTCCTTCCTAGCTGCCCTGGAAGTTATGATGTTTCGTGTCCACCATCCTGTAGATGTTGGAGTGAAGGTGAAGGAGGTTGCCCTGTGGAAGTAGCCGCTGTCTTCTTAAACTTATCTTCAGTTTCGTCTTCTGCTGCCTCTTCCCTTCCTCTCCCGAGATTCGAGGGGGTCCTGGGAACCAGACAGACCTCCATCGGCCGAAGGAGAGGAAATCTGCTTCTTTCCCCTTCCGAAGAGGCAGTGGGTCTCTCGTTGGCTCTTCCTGACCTTCGGGTTAGGAAACCGATTCGCATACCACTGGGTTTTGTGTTTTTAGAGCCGCAGTCGCGTAGACCTCGGTTTGCAATCCCGTTCCCAGTCCTAGAGGTTCCGCCTCGAAGACGGGGCCTGCTTCGGTGCTCATTCGCAAACCACTCCGACTGCTCAAGATTCTGTGGAATATCAAGTATCCCGATCTGGTGAGTACTCTTCCTGGCCCAGTTCGGGAGCAGTGCGAGAGAAAGGGCCTAGGCACCCAGGTGTCTCAGCTCTTCTGCCAGTGCTACAAGCTCTCCCCAAGTGCTTACCAGTGCTCGGTCAGGTTCCCAGCCTGGTGCCTCAATCCTATCGGTTCGAACACCAGAGGGAGCAGAGAAAAAATTAACTTCGGGAGTCCTGCTGAACTCCTAAGGGACTGACTCTCTTCTGGGAGACAAGTTTCTCTTGTTGGCTCTTCCCTCCCTTGGGCGGGAACCGATTGGCATTCTCCTGTGGGGTCTGGCATTTCGGGGGCCGCAAGAGTGCGACCTCGTTGCCAGTCTTAGAAGTCTGCGTTTAAGACTGGTTCTGTTAGTAGTTCCCACAGAGGGGGTCCTGTGACCATATTTCCGGGACCAAGGTAAGGTTGGTTTTAATCAGTTTGAGGGTGCTGATTAAAATGAAGTGGGGTGCACCTCATGAAAATGTGGGCTAACTCGGCCAGACACGAAAATTCAAAATGAAGGGGATCAATACCTCGACTCCTTCTCGGATGTCGTAAGTGGACTCCGAATCCATCGGTAACTATTGTTGGGTTCGAGTCCTTCTTGTTCCCCTCCTCCTTGGACTTTGTATCGATGATCCAGATCAGTCGTTACTTTATCCTATTAGGGAGCTATGGTACTTTCTGCAAAAGCTTGACATTCCTAACCAGCATGTCGTCGACGTTTTTGCTAGTACTATCTCTCCCAAGGAAGAAGTGTCTAAGGACACATCTTTCTCCTGGCTTCGTTAAGTGTTCGAAGGAGGTACTCGGCAGCTGGCGACAACGATACTGGTACTTTCCACCCAAGAGCTCGCGAAGTCAATGGCTTGGTCCATCCCTCGCATTCCGGAAGTTTCTGTCGGTCTGGAAGCAAGACGTGGTCTCATGGATCACACTCATGTCTTCCTGTGGTGTTGTCCACAGGCCCTTGGAGCCTTTTTTCCTTGGTCGTGTGGTGGCTGCTCAACAAGTTGTGTTTTCTTACCCGGCTCCTTTAAGAGGACTAGTAGCATCTCGCCTAAGGTGTTGGTCCTTCCCCATCCTCCTGCTTCTCCTCCTTCGGGATGTGAATAGGACTCGAACCAGTACTTGCTGGATCTGACATCTGATGCGGTAAGACTGCACATCGAGCACCCATTCTGTTTTTCTTCTAGAATCATAGAAGCAATTCTCCTTCTTCCTCTAGCAAGGGGAAGAAGGAGAGACTGGCAATAAGGGAAACCCTATTTCGGGTTTCCCTTACTGCCTCAACCCGACTCTAGATTCTTCCCAGCCCATTTTGTATGAGTCACATTTCCTCACTCATGCGAAAAGGTCCAGTATCTGACATTTGATCTTGTAGTTCCTACACTCTGATCAATATGTCAGAGGCATGTTACTCCTCCTCGCTCTTTTGAAAGTATACCTTAGTTTTACCAGACCACTGAGCTGATTAACAGCTCTCCTAGGGCTGGCCCGAAAGATTAGACTTATTTTACGTGGCTAAGAACCAATTGGTTACTTAGCAACGGGACCTACAGCTTATTGTGGAATCCGAACCACATTATAGCGAGAAATGAATTTCTATCATCAGAAATAAATTCCTCTAACTCTTCATCAGCCGGCCGCGGGAATTGAACTCCGACCAGGAGGAGTAGCGCAGGTGTGCAGAACTCCAGTCAGTTCAGGAGACTCACTCAAATTCCTTCCCCCAACTAGTGAGTCTTCCTAATATAAAGGACCGATGGTTTTGTATATCATGTCAGAACAAATCACAATTTTGAAAGTAAATTTTATGTTTCCTAACTATACAAACCTGAGGTCCTTTACATTACATTTTATGCCTGCCTCGAAAGGCAAACTGGAATGTTTACATCCGGGCAGGCTGGTATTCCCGCCTACCTGATGGTAGTTACTGCCCAACCACCTTGTTCAAGAGTTTAACAACCGTGTCCAGCTTCACCGTAAGTAATTCCTAATGTAAAGGACCTCAGGTTGGTATAGTTATGAAACATACAATTTACTTTCAAAAATTGTGATTTTGGTATTTGATTTTTTTTCCGACACGATATACAAACTGTCGGTCCTTTACATTAGGAATTACTTCAGCAAAGCTGGAAACGGCCATTGAACTTTCGAACAAGGTGGTTAGGCAATTAACTACTGTCCAGGAGGCGGGTGTCCCGCCTGCCCGGATGTAAACATTCCAATTTGCTTTTGGCTGTCATTGGGTGTGGACGTGTTTCTTCGCTCTCTGCCCGGACTTCCATCGAGCTGATGTTCCCTGGTAGGATATTTTTCTTGTTGTTTTGCATTATGAAAGCCTTTGATGAACCCCTGCAAGCCCACCTTGCCCCAGTGAGTCTGCCCTGGGTGGATGGTAAGAAGTGTACAGTAAACCCCCTGTATTCGCGGTCTCACGATTCGTGGACTCGCCCATTCGCAGATTTCTCTGTGGTATGTATATACACATTATTTGTGGAAAATTCGCCCATTCGCTGTATTTTTCACTAAAAAATATTCACTAATTATTGTATTTTCACATAATTTTCGTGACTAAATGCACTTTTTGTGATAAAACTATTAAAATACTCAGGTATTTTATAGGCAGTTCTAAGTGTTTTTGGAGGGGTTTTAAGTATTTGTGGATTTTAGCTATTCGCGGGGGTTGTGGTATGCATCCCCCGCGAATACGGGTCGTTTACTGTAATAGCTTTCGATCTGGTATTGACATGGACCCCACGCCCTTTGCTCTTCTTACAGGGGGCATGTGTGTTCACATACTTAACTGTGTTCTGAGTGTTGTTCCTGGTCTGCCGAGCAGTGGGTGAAGTTTGAGGGGAGGAGACAGTACCAAAGGAAACCCGCCAAGGCGTCACTGTGGATTATCCGCCCCTGATGGCTCCCTTGGTGGCTGACCCGTTGGGATTGTTTCTCCCTCCTGGCAAGCTTCTCCTTCTTGCTGCCCCTCCTTTGGGTGAGGACTCCCCTTCGTCTTCTTCACTTGCTTTGTCGGGTGTTGAAGGCCGCGGGGGAGCGGACAATCGGGACATCCTCTCGTGGGCCTATCTCCTCACTCCTGGTGGGAATTTTTCTCCCAGAGCGAGTAGAGACTCCCTTTTTTGACCCGACTTTGTCTTCAGTTATGGGGGTAGAGACTTCTCTCTGTGGGCAGGTTCCAGACCTTACTTCTACCTGGCTTCTCCTGGGTCTACCTGACGTCCCGTCGTTGGAGGGCCTGCTGTCTCACCTGTCTGAGGCTCCAGTGGTCACCCATGCCACGGCTACTGCTACTATGTCTACAGTCACCATGACTGCCTTTGCCAAAATGCCGGTGACTGTCGCCTCTCACCTGGGTACCCAGGTAACAGCTGCCTCTGCTTCTCATCACTCTGTGCCACTGCCGCCTGGCTTCCTGGCCCCGCTATCCCAGCCAGGCCCCTCCAGTATGGTGACTTCATCTGTGCCCTACCTCACGGTTCCTGCTCTTGCTGTTCCTGCTGTTGCCGACTTCCCCTCATTCCCCACTCCGGTCCCGGCTCCTGGCTTACCTAGCTCTCATCCCGGCCTGGCTCCTGTTCCTGCTTTGCTTGTGCCAGCTGCTCATGTCTCGACTCCTGGCCTCCCTGGCTCCCATGCTGCTCCACCTGCCCCAGCTGCTGCTGGCTCGCTTGTTGACATCTCTGCTGCCAGGTCGCTCCTGCTACCCTGGCTCCCCTGGCTGCTCCCTCCTGGATGGGGGACCTGACCACCATCCTGAAGAAGATGACCAAGAAGTCAAAGACGGTCTCGGAAGGTGTCGTTGTCTTCATCGTCTTCGTCTTCATTGTTGTCGTTGTCTGTTACCTCTTCCCCTTCTTCTGAGGCTTGTTGGTCGAGGAAGAAGAAGGCTGTCTCTCCCCCCACAAGAAGTCCCGCCCTGGGAATTTTAAGGCACTGCCTCCTTCCACAGGAAAGGCAGTGGGATCTCTCGTCGGTTCTTCCCAGCCCGCAGGCCAGGGAACCGAATCGTTGACCCCAAGCCTGTCGTTTCGGGAGCCGAGGGTGTGCAGACCTTGGTTTTCACACCCGTTGCCTCTCCAAAGAAGTCCGCTTCTAAGGCTGGCACTGTGTCGGATGTTCGTTCGCGAGCCGCACCGAGTACCTGGATCTTTAAGGAGACTTGGGCACCCCAGACCGGTGCTGGAGAGACCTCTTTCTGTACTGAGTCAGGCACAGGACGAGAGAAAGAGCCTGGACATGCAGGTGTCTCGGCTCTTCCTGCTGGCACTTCCTCGAGTGCCAAGCAAGGTTCCCAGAAAGGTGCTTTGGCCTCTCAAGTCCAAACACCTGGCGAGACAGAGAAGAGGTCCCCTGTTCAGCCTTCTCGCGAGGTTCCAGCCTTGAAGAAGACTGGGGCCCGTCTAGAGGACAGCATAAGTTCTCACCAGCCAGCCACGCGTTTGACTCCGCCCAGTCCCCAGTCACATTCGTGTGGCCACCTTGGCTCGGTGGAGTCGGGTGCCTGGCTTGGTTCGCGCGAACCGCTCTGGTCTCCTCGGGACAGTGCTTCACTGAGGCGGAAGCGTTCTCCTCGACCGGAGTTGCCGTCATCACCGTGGGTTTTTGACCGCTCTTGGTCCTCTGCTCCTGCTGGTTCCACCAGCAGGACCGGCGGGGGTGTCCAATCCTCCTCGCCTGTCCCCTCAACCTCCTGGGCTTTCCCTAGGAGGTGCGAGTCAGACAGGAGGAACTCTGGTGAGTCGTCTCCCCGTAGTTCGACTACAAAGGTTTACGCTCCTGGCCCAGTTCTTGGATCAACCAGATCGTATGCCTGCATAGTGCAGGAAGGATCCCAGGGGTCTGCCGAGGTTCTCCCTCCTGCCGGGAGAGTAGATCAGGAGGATCGCGGCCTGGAAGGACGTGAGGGCCCTCTTCCCCAGGGTGTGGACACCCCCGAGGTACAGAGGACTTTTGCAGAGGTCATTGCACTGATTTTTCAGCACAACTACCTCAGGGAAGGGACCACAGCCTCGTCTGTGGATTGTCCTTCACGCTTGAATCCTTCTGGGGTCCAAAGAAGGAACCCAAGGTTTCAGGGGGATTGCCGTGGTCCACACTTGCCAAGGGGGTTCTCGACCAAGTGAATAGTCTTGTGGCTGGGCAAGACAGTTCACTTCATTCGAACTGCTTGGACAAGTTGCTTCCCCCTCCTCTGCCTCGACATAAGCTATTCTACACACCCTTGGAAGGGCATTGCTGCCTAAACAGGTTGACCCAGGCCTGGTCCTTCTAGGCCTGGGTCTCTCATTGCAGCAACTTACTGCGGAAGGTATCTCCCTTTCACAGCAAGAGGCAGCAACCCTGGATGCCACTGACATGGCAGCTCTCCAGGCAGTCTCCAAAGTGGCTGCCTCATCAGGCGCTGTCATACCCAGGGAGGACTCCGCTTTCAGGAGACTGTGCCAGTCTGGAGGTAGAGCCATCCCCTACCTTGCCCACCATATAGCAAACCTGTGGGCCAGCCTGGTTCTTAAGTGAAGAGACGCTGTTCTTTCTTGCTTTACTAAGTCTTTTTTGACCCTAGTCAGCAATGACCCTACGGAACGTACCGTTACTGGGTTCTGCCTCTCTTCCCTAGAGCGTTGGTAGATGCTGCGGTGGATAAGCATCAGGCCAATGACAGCGACCGCCTTGTCCACCAGGCAGTGGCTAAGACTTCTGGGTCTTCGTGCTCCACTGCGGGCCAGCCTTTGGGGTAGGCTAGCACTTCTTCAGCCCCTAAGAAGTCCCAGACTTCGAAGGGATCCCGCGGGAATACCCAGCCATCTTCTTCCTCTGGAAAGGGTGGGCAGTCGTGTCCCTTTCAGCCCTCTTTCCAGTTTGGTAAAGGGGGCAAGGTGAAGAAGGGGAAACGCCAGGGGCGGCATTCACCCCCCACTGCTGCCGAAGGGCGGGTGTCCGTCGAGCCATTGGGCAACATGGCAGCGATATGGAGCCAAGATCTGGTTGGTGGATGTCCTCCGGGAGGGATATATACTGCCCTTCGAGTCTCGGCCACCCCCCACTGTCACACCAGTCTGTCTCCTAACCTATGTTCGTGGATCTCTGAAGGAAATTGCACTGATGCAAGAAGTGCAAGCCATGCTGAGCAAGGGCGCTATAGAAGTCATTCGGATCGGCCCCCAGGCTTTTACAGCCGGATCTTCCTCGTAGAGAAAGCCTCGGGGGGTTGGAGACTGGTCATAGACCTCTCTCCCCTGAACCGTTCTGTTCACCAGACTCGGTTCATGATGGAGACAGTGCAATCTGTGCTCGCTTCCATCAGGGAGAACAACTTCATGCTTAGAGTGGACTTGAAGGATACATATTTTCAAATAACCATTCACCCGTCCTCTCGCAAGTACCTTCACTCTATCCTTGGGGAAAGGGTCTTCCAACTCAGGCCACTTTGTTTGGGGCTCTCGACTGCTCCCCAGATATTCTCGAGAGTGTCCACCCTGGTGTCAGCTTGGGTCCATTCACGCGTGGTACATCTGTTGAGGTATCTTGACAACTGGCTGGTCCTGGCGAGCTCCCGCTCGCAGTTGCTATAGGACGGGGATCGACTCCTCGAGTTTTGCTGAGATCTTGGCATTGTAGTAAATCTCAAGAAGTCAGATCTCAACCCCAAGCAGAGGATAAAGTACCTGGGCATGCTGATGAATATGGTAGCAGCAAAAGTCTTCCCCTAGGACTCTCATATCAGCAGGTTCAGGAAGGTGGCACAGCTGTTTCTGTCTCAACAGGAACAGCCAGCTTGGCAATGGCAGGTCATCATCGGTCGCCTGTCGTCATTGGAGAAGCTGGTCCTTCATGGGCGTCTTCACCTTCAGTCTCCACAGTGGAGACTGAAGGGGTTTTGGTCCCAGTCTTGAGACCCCCAGTCCTTTCTTATTCCTCTTTCCAAGGAGATGAGAGAGGTCCTAGACTGGTGGATGGATGACAGGAACCTCTTGATAGTATCCCTGCATACTCCCCCTCCGGACATGCTTCTGTTTTGAGATGCATAGACCGAGGGATGGGCCGCACACCTGGAGGAGTCGCTGACTTCGGGGGTGTGGCACCGAGGTGACAAGCACCTTCACATCAACATCCTGGAGCTCAAGGCAGCCTTCCTGGTTCTCCAAGAGTTCCAGGATTGAGTGATGGGAGACACTGTTGTATTGAGGAGCGACAACACCATGGTAGTAGCATACGTCAACAAGCCGGGGGAGCCTAGTGTCCCTCCCGCTTCACCAGTTGACAATGCAGGTTTACGAGTGGGCACTGGCTCACTTGGTAGAGCTGTCACCCAGGTACATTCCAGGCAAGGGGAATGAAGTGGCAGACAAACTCAGCCGCCAGAATCAGGTGATCGGGATGGAGTGGTCCCTTCACCCTGGCGTCATGGAAAGGTAGTTCGACCTGTGGGGGCATCTAGTCATCGATCTGTTCGCCACCCAGCACAACAGAAAACTTCAGATCTTCTGCTCAGTCATGCCGGACCCATGGGTCGCTGCAGAGGACACGTTCCAACATCTGTGGGACAATCTCAACGTCTACGCCTTTCCTCTGTTCTGTTTGATTCACAGGGTGATCAGCCAAGTGATGATCACCCTGAATCTCAGGACGATTCTGGTGGCTCCCAATGGCCTCAGGCCATTTGGTATCGTGACCTGCTAGCTCTCCTTTCAGAGGCGCCGAGAGAGATCCTCCCCTGGCCTAAGCTGCTGTGTGAACCCCACGTTGAGCGGTATCACCTGGCAGTGCAGTCCCTGTGTCTTCACGGCTGGCGGTTATCTACCATCTCCTGCGAGTCAGAGGCTTTTCGCATTGCGCAGCAACAGAGATGGCTGGATACCTCAGACAGTCCTCTGCAGCGGTATACCAGGGAAAGTGGCCCATCTTCTGTGGTTGGTGTCATGGGTGGGGTGTCTCTCCTGTCGGAGCTACTGTTCAGCGGGTCACAGACTTCCTCGTCTTTCTTCACAGAGAGAAGCTTCTCTCTGTTTCAGCAGTAAAAGGCTATCGGGCCGCACTCAGCCTAGTCTTGTGGCTGAAAGGGGTAGATATCTCCTCATCCTTCAAGATATCTCTACTGATGAGAAGCTTTGAAAGGTCTTTCCCACCCAGGGACTTCAGGCCCCCTGTGTGGGATGTAACTCTTGTTCTAAGGAGCCCAAGTTGTGCACCGTATGAGCCTTTACGAGAGTTGTCAGACAGGGGTCTGACTCTCAAGACCGTCCTCCCGCTTGCCCTGGCATTGGTGAAGAGAGTTGGTGGACTTCAAAGACTTTCCTTTGATGTTAAACACTCCAGGGGATGGGGATTGGTACAGTACACTGGATTTCGTCCTGGACTTCGTAGTCAAGACTCAGAACCCATTTGTCCCTGACGCTAGGTTCGAGTCCTTCACAATCTCCTCCTTAGAGGACTTCGTAGGTAATGATCCAGACAAGTTGCTGCTGTATCCTGTTAGAGTGCTGCAGTGCTACCTGAAGAGAACTCACCATTTCCGGCCTGAGTGTTGACAACTCTACATTAGTGCTGGCTCAACCAAGAAAGAAGTGTCCAAGAACATGATTTCTTTCTGGCTTCGTGAGATGATAAAGAGAGCTCACTCTGCTGCTGGAGAAGACAACGCCAGTATGCTCCGCCCGAAAGATCACCAAGTCCGCAGCATTGGTCCGTCCCTCGCATTCCGTAAGTACTTGTCGGTTCCACCGGTACTGAAGGCGGGGGTTTGGTCCCAACAGGCCACCTTCACTTCCTTTTACTTGGACACTTTTTCCTTGGGTCCTGTGGTGGCTGCTCAACAAGTTGTGTAGCTTAACCAGCTCCTCTAACAGGACAGGTTGCATCTCGCCTAAGATATACGGTTGTGGATGGGAGAATGAATGTGGAGTGACTGGCCTCTTTTCCTTCTCTTCATCTTGGCTCTCTTCCTACAGGAAGGGAGCAGACATGCTGTTACATGCTGGATCTGGCAGTCGATGCAGGCAAGCATACAACTCGAGCTTCCGTTCTATTTCCTTTCAGGGGCATAGAAGCAAACCTGCTCCTTCCCCTAGCAAGGGGAGGAAGGAGATCATGACAATGAGACATGCCTAGTGCTTGTATTTGTTTTAATGTCACTGACTATCAAGGTTCATCCTAACGTACTTTGTTTGAACTGACATTTTCCTCATTCATGCATAGGGACCCAGAAGTCTGACAATTGATCTCGCGTTTCTTACAACCTGATCATTTGTTCTGACACGATATACAAACCGTTGGTCCTTTACATTTGGAATTACTTTCAGTGTAGGCTGGAAATGGCCGTTAAACTCTTGAGCAAGGTGGTTAGGCAGTAACTTCCGCCAGGTAGGCGGGAATACCCGCCTGCCTGGATGTAAACATTCCAGTTTGCTTTTAGCCGTCATGTGTTGCAGACGTGGTATCAGATATCTCCGTCTGACTGTCGTTAAGCTCTAATTATCCTGGTGGGATCTTAATGTATTTTTCTGTATATATTACGTGTGTTTGATATTTATTAATACAAACCCACGATTTGTGATAACCTTGCATAGCTGTCGTTCCCTGCGCTGTGTCTTGGGTTTGACAGCCAAGGGTGTATTTAAAGGAGCGTAACCGAGTGGTAATGCGTCTCTTCCATTAGCCCTTTATTTAGATACTGAAGGCATTCCCCTGTACGTTCGGAGATATTAGATTGGGAAGTAATATCTTCTCTCCCCTACATTGATTGGGACATAAGAGTTCGCTTCACTTCTTGGGCTCCAGCCCTCCGTGTACAGGGGCATGACTACTTCTTTCCTCCTTGTGCTGAGTGTTGTTTTCGCCACCTGCGCTGAGAAATTTGCGGGACGGGTGGGAGGTTACGGGCTTCGTCTGTAAGTTACGCTTCCACTGCGCCCTTGGTGGCCTGCCCTCCTTCCTTTTCTCTCCCTGTAGGTTCTTCCTTATCTCTCCTTCGGTAGAGATCTCTCCTTCGGTAAAGATCTCTCTCCTTCGCCCTCTTCGCTCACTTGTCAGGCGAAGACCGCAACGGGGGCGAGCGGGCAGTCGGGTGACCTCTTCTTGGGTACCTCCTGTCACTGCATAGGGCAGTTCCCCTCGTAGCGAGAGGAGTTTCCCTCTCTAATCATCTTTGCTCTTTCTTTCAGGTTGACAGTGAGCATCGCAGACACAGCAGCAGTTGGCTGGATATCTCAGGGGGTATCTCGCATGAAGGAGTCCCGACGTTCATTTAGTGTTGCTTCAGGATCGACCACAATACCTGGCTGGATGACAGTTCCACTTCGGGATCGTTCCGACTCTGTTCCCGCCGATGTGGATCGATCGCTGTCATTGCTGGCCTTCATGTATGCTGTGGCAATGCCTCTGGCATATCTGTGGTCCATCTGCTCCTGCTGTTCCCTGTTACGCTCCTGTTAACTGGACGACAGTCTGTGGGCGGCTCTTCCTGGTCTCCTGCTGCAGCCGTCCTGATCGTTCCTGTCACTGTTGGTGACTTTCATGTGATGTTCCTGGCCGTTGCAGTAGCTCCTTCTTTCTGAACCACTTCCGTAGCTCCTGCATCAACTGTCCTGATCGTGCCTGCTGCTTCTGGTGGTCGTGCCCGGGGCCGCTTCCGTTGTGTTCCTGCCAGCTGCCCTGGAGATTACGATGTCCACCATCCTGTAGAAGATGTTGGCGTGAAGGTGAAGGAAGTCACACTGTGGAAAGTGACGTTCCTGGCCGTTGCAGTAGCTCCTGCCTTCCGAACTGCTGCCGTAGCTCCTGCATCAGCTGTCCTGATCATGCCTGCTGATTCTCCTGGTGGTCATGTCCTGGGCCGCTTCCATTGTGCTCCTGCCTGACTGCCCTGGAGGTTACCATGTTTCGTATCCACCATCCTGTAGAAGATGTTGGAGTGGAGGTGAAGGAAGTTGCCCTGTAGAAGTAGCCGCTGTCTTCTTCATCTTATCTTCAATTTTGTCTTTTGCTGCCTCTTCCCTTCCTCTCCTGAGGTCCAAGGGGGGTCCTGGGAATTGGACAGACCTCCGTCGGCCAAAGGAGAGGAAGGCTGCTTCTTCCCCTTGATGCCCTTGGACGTCTGGGGCCTCCTCCTTCTGAGGAGGCAGTGGGTCTCTTGTTGGCTTTTCCCAACCTTCGAGTTAGGAAACCGATTCACATACCCTTGAGGTTTTGTGTTTCGGGAACTGCGGGCGCGCAAACCTCGGTTTGCGATCCCGTTCCCAGTCCTAGAGATTCCGCATCTAAGACAGGGGCTGCTTCTGGCGCTCGTTCGCGAGCCGCTCTGAGTGCTCGAGATTCTATGGAATATCGAGTATCCCAATCTGGTCTGGAGGGTATTTCCTTGGCCCAGTTCAGGAGCAGTGCGAGAGAAAGGGCCGAGGCACCCAGGTGTCTCGGCTCTTCCTGCCAGCACCACAAGCGCTCCCCGAGTGCTTGCCAGTGCTCGGTCGGGTTCCCAGCCTGGTGTCTCGATCTTGTCGGTTCGAATACCAGAAGAAGCAGGGAAGACATACCCTTCAGGAGTCCTGCGGGACTTGGGACTGACTCTCTTCTGGGAGACAAGTTTCTCTCATTGGCTCTTCCCTTTCTTGGGCAGGAACCGATTGGCATTCTCCTGTGGGGTCTGGCGTTTCGGGGGTCGCGAAAGCTCGGCCTCTCGAGGCCTCTCCCTCGTTGCCAGTCTTAGAAGTCTGTGTCTAAGACTGGTTCTGTGCCTGGCTCCTTTCGTTTTCTTAGGAAACTGAAAGCAGCCGCTCCCAATTTTTGGGAGTCTCGTGGGTAGCTCGAATTCTGTGAATCACGAGCGCTCTCCTGACGAGAGGCACAGGATGAGAGAAAGTGCCGAGACACCCAGGTGTCTGGGTGCCAAGACGCCAGGTGTATGGGTGCTGAGACGCCAGGTGTCTGGGTGCCGAAACGCCACGTGTCTCGATACTGCCCGCCAGCTGCTTCGGTTGCTCGACCAGGTTTCATACTTGTCTCTTGAACCTTATGGTTTGAGCATGCAGGATAGCAGACACAGAATTCCCCTTTGAACCTTCTTCTTGAGGAGTCTCGGCCTTGAAGAAGTTTAGAGTTCGGGAAACTAGCAATAGTTCACGGCAGACAAGTTCCCCCCTTCCAGTTCCGATTGTGTTCGTGCGATCGGCTTGGCTCGGCTCGACTCCCGGTCGTGCTTACGAGACTGGCTTGGCTCGGCTCACTCGGCTTGCTCACCCCGCCCAGCCCTTGGTCACGCTTGCGAGACTGGCTGAGCTCGGCTCAGCTCGCTCCGCCTGCTTCTCAGTCCACCGCATACCTCCCAGTCTGGATCGCGTTTGCGTGATTGGCTCGGCTCGGCCCCACTCAGTTTTTTCTGAATCGGGTTCTCAGCTCTGTTTGAGTGAACTTTTTGCTCTTCCCAGGAAAGCACTTTGCCACGGCACAAGCACTCTTCTTCCCCTGTGTAGCGGCAATCTTCCTCCGTTGATTATCGCTCATGGCCCACCTCTCCTGCTGGTCTTACTGGCAGGACAGGTAGTGGTACTCTTTCTCCTCACTTGTTCTCTTTTCCTCTCGGTTGTTCCGAGAGGCGCGAGACTGACAGAGAGAGCTCTTCGGGGTTTGGCTTCCTGGCGTGCTTTGGGTGTCAGTCCCCCGATTGTCTTGTAGTACAACCAGGTAGCCGAGGAGGGTTTCATGGGATCTGTCAAGGCTCCCTCCAAGGGGAGAGGTACAGGAGTTTCACGCTTCGGAAGCAGCGAGGGTCTTCTTCTTCAAGTTGTGATTGTCCTCGTTTTTTTGGAGAACTTCATGCCGATTCGTCAGCGCGAGGATCCCCGGGACAGGACCATGACTCCCCCAGTGAATAATCTTCATCGCTCGCAACCCTTGCAGTTCCCAAGGGGCCGAGAGTGTCAGGGGCCGCTGCAGTCCTTGCTTCCAAGAGCGTTCTTGACCAGATGAACTCTTTTCTTTGGAGGAGTTCATTCAGGTTGAAACACCAAGCTTCTCCCCTGCCTTGGCAGAATACGAATTCTTCTTGCCTTGGAGGGTCATGCCGACTGCACTCTATGGGCAATTCTGGTGCTAAGAAGAAGGACTTTGTCCCAATTCGGATCTCCGGTTTCCTAAGTCCTGAGTTGGCTTGACCCTTAGGAATGAGCCTTACTTGGTTCTGCCTATCTCTTGCAGAGATTTGCCAGGTACCATGGTAATCAAGGTTCGTACTGGGGTGCTGCCTTGTCCTATGGGTCTTAGTCATCTTGACTTGACCTTGAGCTCAAGCCAGTCCCCCTCAACTCCTAAGAAGTCCCAGGCTTCGATAGAAGATTGCAGAACATAGCCTCTCCTACCCTTCTAGGAAAGTGCACATAACTGTGTCTCTTTCCACCCTCTTACCTTACCTTACCTTACCTTACAGACCTTACAGTTCGTTCGGGTTGCCCCAGGTCCCTCAGTGTGAGGCACCTTTGATGTCTACCAGAGAATTGCTAATGCATCTTCCGGTATATTTTGCATCTTCCAATCTTGGATGGTCTGGGATGCAGCTTAGATATTTGTCGAGCTTATTCTTAAACACATCTATGCTCACTCCTGATATGTTCCCCAGATGAGCTGGTAATGCATTGAATAATCGCTGCATTATTGATGCTGGTGTGTAGTGGATTAATGTCCTGTGTGCTCTCCTTAGTTTTCCTGGTATAGTTTTGGGCACTGTCAATCTACCTCTGCTTGCTCTTTCTGATATTTTTAAACATCTAACTTACCTGGTAGTTATATATATATAGCTTAAGTCCCTGACGCCCACGGCAGAATTTCAAAACTGCGCGCAATCAATCTGATCAGTAGTCAGGTGAACCACCTGTGCGCCCTCTACCCAGGTACCTGGAACCATTCCAACTATTCCTCAGATCTTCCCTGCGCTGTGTCCGGTAACATCGATGGAATTTCGCTCAAATAGCCTGTGTTTTTTTGGCAACTTATTTTGGTGAAGTACACTTTGGCTTGGCTTTAATTTGTTTTTTTTTGGATTTTCTTATAACATATCTGACTTCATCAGTGTGAAGATGTGTGTGTGGGGATGCAAGCGTTGCTAAAAGTCTCCTTGGATCCCCACTTAGTATGTCTGAAGAACAGGAATGAAAGACCCGGCTCAGAAGAGCCAAGAGTACTGTTTCTCACTCTACTTGATATAACCAGGGAATAGTTAATTCTTTTCCCCTTGATAACTATCCTATTGATCCTTCTCCCCACGTAGTGGTAGTCTCTGAACCCCTACTGAAACAGGTAAGGACCCAATACTTAATGATTTGTTGGCTGCCATTCAGACCCTGGCCCAACAGGTAAAATCCCTCTCAGAAGACAGGGATAATATGTGATCGATAATAAGAGATCTAAAAAATACAAGTGTTAATATGTTGTTAGTGCAAGTGCAGTGGAGGGTGCGACCGCTCTCGGTCCTGTTGTGCTCCTAGTCCTAGACCTCTTCCAAGCTCACCAACCCCTGTGAGAAGGAAAGTCAACAGACGAAGGGAGGCAAGAGGCTTTAGCTACCGAGCAGTCGTCCCCGACGGCATACCTGTTGACGTTTCCCAGGGCGCTCACCCTCGCCATAGGAAAGGCGAGGTTAAAGTGTTTTTTCGTCCATTGGTTGCTGTTGTAGTCAGCCGAGGAAGCTTTTGACCGATGTCGCACAGGCCTGGCCAGTTCTCAAGTAACCTCTAGGTTTGGCATTGGGACAGCGAAAGTTAGAGTATGGACGCCAGGGCGTTGGCCGTCGAGCTGCTGGACACCAGGACGTCGGCGTCGAAGCTGGGCGCCAGGATGTCAGGCGTCGAAAGCTGGACTCCTGGGCGTCAAGTGTCTCGCGTCGAAGTTAAGATGCCAGGGCGTCAGGTGTCATCAAGTTCGAGCTGGGCGCCAAGACATTAAGCTTCAGAAAATGGGCGCCAACACGCCAGGCGTCAAGAGACTGGGCCTTAGGGCGCCAGGCGTCAAGATGGTATTTTGAAAGATATCTCGCTACTTCCGTCTTCGTAAAATCGGAAGAAGAGAATGATAATATCTTGCATTCTCCTGTGAATCCTATTGTAGAGATTTCTGACGAAGACAATATAAAAGGCCATCAGCTTTTATCAGAATTGAAAAGGCTTATGAAGATATTTTCGGAAATTTTTCACAGAGAAATTTATCCTGACTGCTCCTCGTTCCCCACCTTCAGAATTTACTCTTGTGAAGGCGTCTAAGAGGGCAGCATTTAAGGAGAATGGATACTTTCGAAGGAGAAACAATGAAAGACAGCCTTTGTTTTCCTCATATATCTGATGTCGTATGGATAAAGGACTCGGAGATAGTTTCCAAAGAAGAAGATGAATCAACTGCACCTTTCTCAGCGGGACTCCTGAAGAAAAGGGCCCATCTTTGCTCTTTCCTGGCTAATGGGGGATCACGTCAATCAAAATCAGAATTGATTTATACCTCTTTTTTCCTCTCACCCCTTCTCTCAAGGTTTGGTATAGAGGCCTTTTCATCTTTTGGCCCAGAAAACCACGTAAGATTTAAGATCTAAAACAGCAAGAAAAGTCCTACCTCGACTTTCCTTCGCTAAAAGAGTAAGGCTGAGGTTCCTGTGTTTCAGGTATTTCAGCTCTTTCATGGTCGGCCCTCCGATAGAGGTTCCTCTAGGGCGGGTAGATGAATGACAACGAAAGAGGCTCTACACAGGGAAGAAGAAGGACCTGCCTTTCTTCTCCTGCTGACTGCAGGTAGGAGCCGACTGTCCAGCCTGAGTAGGCCCCCTCTAGTAACAAAACAATTCGACCTTTCTGCCAAATGCAACGACAGAACCAAGGCAAAGGTTCTACAGCAACAAGTGTCTATGATGTTGCAAAGGAGACCAGACAGAGAGTTCAGGATCCGAATTCCCCAGGATTCTACATTCGGTTATTCCTGATCCCCAAATACTTGGGGTTAGAGACCGGTGCTAGACGGGATTGCACTCAACTTCTTTTGTGCAATAAACAAAGGTCGCTATAGAAACGACAAAATCGGTTCTAGCAGCGGTCAGACAGCATGACTGGATGGCCTCACTGGACCTCCAGGATGCGTATTTTCACGTCTCCATGCACCCGATCTCAAGAATTTTCTGAAGTTCGTCCACGGGAAAGGTTTTATAGTTTCGGTCTCTCTCTTTCGGCCTAAACAGACAAGGTTGACGTCTGGCTCTGGAGCCGAGACCTCTCAAGAGCAAGTTACCCAATATTGAGGGACGTCATGATAACACTTCATAGACTACAGATTGTAGCCACAGCAGCAGCCGGAGCTCTTCCCTTCCAGCCCCAAGGGTAGCTCTCCTACTAAGAACAAACATAGACAGTTCTATTCAGTCAGGATACCGGGCTGCAAGAGCGTGGCGGACACTGTGCTGCCTTCCGTACATCCTCCTCTTCCTCCTTCGGATTGGTACTCGTCTGCGGAACCCCTCCTCGGTCCATTATTGACGATGAGAAGGAAATAATTGCCGTAGTTGAGGCTTCCCCAGCCTGTCCCCAGCAGCAGGAAGCCCCGCATATAGCTTCACTATAAAATATGCAGCAGACTTTGTCTTCCCAGCTGCAAGCGTGACAACCAGGAAAACAGAAGAAGGATAATCCCGTCCAACTAAAGCTTCTAGGCGTCCAGAAGTTTAAGGCGCTGAGCGTCAGTGAATGAAACTCTAGGCGCTGGATGCAGTGGCGTCAAGCATCTAGGAGTGAAATACCATGATGACAAGCGTCAATGAACCCAAGGCGTCAAGCGTCAAGGCATTGGGCGTCAGGGCGTCAGGCTTCAAGATATTGGAAGCCAAGGCGTGGAGTTAGCTCAGGGCGCCAAGATGCACTGGCATCAGCGTCTAACAAAGAATTAGGTCTACTGATAAACAGATAGAAATCTCAGCTGATCCCATCCCAAGAGGTTCTATGCCTTGGGAGGAAGATTCAGAGTCAGGATTTTCGGGCTTTTCCGTTTATTGCAAAGACAGGACAAGCCTCAAGAAAATTTCAGAACTTTATAAAGAGACAGTCATGCTTGGCAAAGGAATGGATTAGTCTGCTGGGAACCCTTTCCTCGCTGGAACGGTTTGTCTCCGTTGAGAGGTTAATTCTATGCCCGTTACAGTTTCATCTAAATCGGAACTGGGACAAGGAAATAGAACTGGAGACCAAGTGCATCCCCATTTCCGGAACCAATAAGGCCGTGTTTGTAGTGGTGGAACGTCCCCGTCAAGCTCCAGGAGGTCCCTTCTCTATATTAGAGAACCCAGACCTAGTGTTGTTATCCGACGCGTCGGACTCAGTATGGGGAGCAACACTAGGGAAATAAAAAGTCTCGGGCTCCTGGACCAGAGAGCAGGAGGATTTAAACATCAATTAGAAGGAATTAACTGCAATCCTTCTAGCTCTCAGGAGTTCGAACACAGTGGGGAACAAAGAGGTGCAGGTCAACACCGACAACACGGCAGCGTTGGCCTACATTAGCAAACAAGGGGCACTCACTCCAGGTCTCTACCTGAGACAATAAGAGAATCTCTTCTTTGGGCAAAGGAGGAGAATGTAAAACTAGTAACCCACTTTATCAAGGAGAAAAAATGTGAGGGCGGACATTCTGAGCAGGAAATAAAGTCCTCTCAAAAGAATGGACTCTACATCAGGACTTTGGGGCGTCCTTGCATAGATCTCTTTGCCACAAGAAGCAAACGAAGAGGTTGGACACTTAATGCTCTCCAGTACCAGATCCGGGGCTATATACATGAAGCAGCGTTCCTGATGGACTGGTCCAACTTGGACGTGTATGCATTTCCCTATTTCAAGATAATACACAGGGTACTGAAAAAATTTGTGTCACATGAAAGGACCAGGAATGACCCTTGTGGCCCCCTTACTAAACGACAAGAGATTGGTTCCCAGAAGTACTGGATTGGATGGTGGACATTCCGAGTAGCCTACCTCAGAGAGTAGATCTACTCAAACAACCCCACTTGGAAAGATATTACCAAAACCTACAAGCGCTACTAGTAACTGCTTTCAGGACTATCGGAAAAACTCACAAGAGCCAGAAGTTTTTCAAAGAGGCAGCTGGCGCTATCGCAAAAGCAAGGAGGTTATCCACCATTAAGGTATACCAATCCAAGTGGGAGGTATTTAGAGGATGGTGCAAGGACAACCATGTGTCCTCTTCAATATTTCTGTAACCCAAATTTGTATATAGAGAACTCACCAGCATGGAACCTAGATTTGGTCCTGAGGTTCCTCATGGGGATGTGGGTTCAGATCCCTTGCAGAGGACATCTTTAAAAGACCTCACCATGAAAACTCTTTTCTTGGTCAGTTTGGCCTGAGGTTCCTCATGCGAAAAGAGTTAGTGAGATACATGCTCTCAGCAAGAATATAGATTTTATACAAGGCAAGGCAATCTGCTCACTGCAACTAGGCTTCCTTGCAAAAAAATGAATACTCGTCACAACCCTAGCCCAGAACGTTCTAGATTCCGAACCTAACGGACATAACAGGGGAGGAAGAGAGAGAGTCCTATTCCCAGGGTAAGGGCTCTAAGGCTCTACCTGGATAGGACAAAGGACTTAGAAGGAATTCAGAAGGGCTTTGGTGCTCAGTCAAAAAGCTCTCTGTATAGATGTCGAAGAATGCTCTGTTTTATTTTATCAGACAGTTGATAAAAGAAGCAAATATGGAATGTAGAGAGATAGACTACAAGATTCTGAAAGTAAAGGCATACGAGGTCAGGGTAGTAGCAACCTCTGTAGCTCTTAAACAGAACAGGTCCCTGCAGAGTATCTTGGACCGAGACCTTCTGGAGAAGCAAGTTAGTATTTGCCTCTCACTATCTAAAACAAGTCAAGACATTATCACGAAGATTGCTATACGCTGTGCCCATTTATAGCATCTAATTCAGTAATGGGAGAGGGAATACCCTACAATCCCATAAACCAATACCCTTTTTCTTACCTTAGAATTGAGAATTTTTATGGTTGTTTGTGAAGACTGGGCGCAGTCTTCCGCAATCATTGGGATGAAAGTTCCTGGTAGAGCCCGGAACAAGGGTATTGAGAGGAGGTCTAGTCACATAGAGGTTATACACGGTTGACAGCCCCTAGAGATTTCAGCCCCCTGGGTGGATCGCTGGATCTCTTAAGGAATGCAGACATAATGAGAGGGAGTTCATTGAAGTCAGCTTCCTTAATCCAATCCTATAAAATAATACCCTTTGTTCTTGCCTTGGAATGGTTGAAAATTTGATGGTTGTTTGTGAAGATTGAACGCAGTCTTCCACAATCATTGATTTTAGTCAGATGATAATTTTGTTCCTTGGTGACGCCCGGAACAAGGGTATTATAGGTTGTCTGTCACATAGAGGTTGGTACACGGTTGGCAGCTCCTAGAGGTCTTCAGCCCCTGAGTGGATCGCTGGACCTCTTAAGGAATACAGACATAATGAGGCAGAGTTCATTGAACTCAGTTTCCTTAATCAATTCCATAAAACAATACCCTTTGTTCTTACCTTGGAATGGTTAAAATTTTGTGGTTGTTTGTGAAGATTGAATGCAGTCTTCCACAATCATCAATTTTAGTCAAATGATCATTTTTGTTCCTTGGTGGCGCCCGGAACAAGGGTATTATAGGTTGTCTGTCACATAGAGGTTGGTACACCGGTTGGCAGCTCCTAGAGGTCTTCAGCCCCCTGAGTGGATCGCTGGACCTCTTAAGGAAAGCAGACATAATGAGGGGGAGTTCATTGAAGTCAGCTTCCTTAATCCAGGTAAGGACCTTAAGTTGGTTTATTAACCCTTAAGCAAATTCCAACGATGTTGGCTGTCTCTGACCCTCCACCAAAGGTGTCAATCAGCTATATATATAACTACCAGGTAAGTTAGATGTTTAAAAATGATATTTTCATAATAAAATAAATTTTTGAACATACTTACCTGGTAGTTATATATAAAAATTCCCACCCTCCTCCCCTCTAGAGACTAGGGGCATGGAAGATCTGAGGAATAGTTGGAATGGTTCCAGGTACCTGGGTAGAGGCGCACAGGTGGTTCACCTGACTACCCGATCGGCGATTGCCGCGAGTTTTGAAATTCTGCCGTGGCGTCAGGGACTTAAGCTATATATATAAACTACCAGGTAAGTATGTTCAAAAATTTATTTTATTATGAAAATATCATTTTTAGCTCCATGATGTTTTCGGTAATTTCTTCTATCTGTTGCCATGCCTGTATTATCATGTAGTGTTCTCTTCTCCTTTCGAGACTATATAATTTTAAGAATTGTAGTCTTTCCCAGTAGTCTAGGTCCTTAACTTCTTCTATTCTAGGTGTAAAGGACCTTTGTACACTCTCTATTTGTGCAATATCCTTTTGGTAGTGTGGGTACCATATCATATTGCAATATTCAAGTGGACTACGTACATAACGTTTTGTAAAGCATAATCATGTGTTCGGCTTTTCTTGTTTTGAAGTGCTGGAACAACATTCCCATCTTTGCTTTGCATTTTGCCAACAGTATTGCTATTTGATCATTGCATAGCATATTCCTATTCGGCATCACACCAAGGTCTTTAATTGCTTCCTTATTTGTGATTGTCTTGTTATTAGTTCCCTTATATACATATAGCATTCCTTCTTTATCACCATAGTTTATTGATTCAAATTTATCAGAGTTAAATACCATCCTATTTACCTCTGCCCATTCATATATTTTGTTTAGGTCTCTTTGTAGTGAGTTTCTATCTTCACCACAAGTAATTTCTCTACTTATTCTTGTGTCATTGGCGAAACTTCTCACTACCGAGTCCTTAACATTACTGTCTATGTCTGCAGTCATAATAACAAACAGCAATGCAGCTAACACCGCATCGTACCTGTGGCACACAATATTACCTTAGCTTCATCCGATTTCTCATCGTTTGCAATCACCATCTGTTTTCTGTCATGCCAAAATTCTTTTATCCATCTTCCTACTTTGTCCACAATATTATGTTTTCTAATTTTTTTGCTAACATATTATGGTCTACCTTGTCAAAAGCTTTTGCAAAGTCTAGGTAAACCACATCTGTATCTTTTTCCTTTATCATATTTTTATATATGTTTTCATGGTGGACTAACATTTGGGTTTGTGTACTTTTTCCGGGTGCAAAAATCATGTTGTCCTGTATTAAACAAACTATTTTTCATTAAATGTTTCATTATATTTTTCTTCATTACCCTTTCATACACTTTCATAATATGTGATGTTAGACTCACAGGCCTATAATTACTTGCCTCTAGTCTTGATCCACTTATGAAAGTAGGGGGCCTGTATCTACACTTTGTCTTAATAATATTGCGAGCAGCTTTGCAATAGAATGAAGTACTTTCTTTAACAAAATAGCAGGGACGCCGTCTGGTCCAGCTGCTGATCCATTTTTAATTTCATTAATAGTAGCCTGCACAATATCGGCTTCGTTAGTATCTATGTCCGATAAATTTTCACTATTTTCATCTCTTATTTCTGTATCATTATCTTCATTATCAGTTCTAGGTGTAAATTCTCTCTTATATCTTTCTGCTAATGTGTTGCATATTTCCGTTTTTTATTCGTTAATTGCCCTTCAGTTCTTAGAGGGCCTATTTCTACTCTTATTCATCTTTTTTGCATATGAGTTATTTTGGGGTTTTGCTTGATATTTTTTAGGGTCTTTTCTTCTAAGTCCCGTTTTTCGCTTTCTTTTGATTGTATAATCTTTTGTTCTGCATTTTCTATCTTACTTTTTAGTTCCATCACTTTCCATGCATTCTTTTCTTTTTTTAAAGACCTTTTTCCACTTTCTGATTTTCTGGAACAAGATCCTTCTGTCTCTTGGTATGCGTGACTGATGTTTACTTTTCTTCTTTGGTATATATTTTTCCACTATTTCCTCTAATACTTTATATAATATATCCATATTTACCTGTATATTATCACTTACGAATATGTTTTCCCAGTCTACGAATATGTTTTCCCAGTCTTTGTTTAATTCTTCATTTATTTCTGACCAATTTGTATTCTTACTATAGAAATTGTATTTTCCATATCCTTCCCATTTTTTCGTCTCTTGCTTATCTCTGTTTTCATGTGCTTTGGAACGGACTGTTAATCCTATGACATTATGGTTTGAAATACTCGTATTGTACACTATTATTTCTTTAACATAGTTTACCTCGTTGACAAATACTAGGTCTAAAATATTATCCTTTCTTGTTCCCATAAGGGAGGAGGGAAGAAGGGAAGAGAGAAAGAAGTGTCAACCGGGAAGAAGTTCTCCTACTGCAGATGCCTGGATGAAATGATACTTATCAAGTCTCTGGAGCTGGCAGCGACATTGCTGAGACCTGGAAATGGATTCCCTCAGAAGTATCTATTTCCCTTAGGTCTCGACAATTCTTTTCATCCCACTTCCTCTCCCGTGCTCCCGATTTGGGAAATGCCAGCCCAGCTAGAGCTAATTGTCTCGGTATCCTGTCATCTTGCAGAAGCTTCCCCATGGCGGAGAATGATAGTCTGCTTCCATTCCTCCATCCTTCTTTCCCCTTCGAAGTAAGAAAGGATTTAGGCTAATGCTTGATTGAAGGAACCTTCGAATATGCTTGCATATTCCCCTCACATCGTGTGTCTACTTACGGATTCACTGATTGAGGAATAGGTGCACTCTTGTAAGACTTTGTCTTGAAGGTGTGTGTGACCGAGATGATTAGTACCTTCTCATCACCATCCTGGGCTCAAGGCAGCTTCTGGCCATTGAACAACAAACCACATTAGTGGCATTTGTCGACAAACGAGGGAATCGTTTTTTCCTCCTGTTTCATCTGTTGATGTTTGCAGGTACTCGAGTGTTCTGTAGTGCACTCGACATCTTAATTAGCCAGATGCATCCCCGGTGGGGATGTATTGGCAGAAGAGCTTGGCCTCGGGTTTGAGTGATTGGGACGGAACGTGCTTCTCACTCAAAGATTCACGAAGAGATTGCTCGACTGAGAAATCTGTACCGTCTTTCCGTTGCCTCCCTGCACAAGTCGGTAGTCTTTTCTCGCTCCTTCATACCAGACCCATGGGCTGCTACGGCGAGGCATGCTGTCTTTCTGGGAAACTTGATATCTACATTTTCCCCTCTGTATTTGTCTGTTTTGCTAGGGGTTCTCAAGCATTGCTCACTCCGAGTTACAGGGAAATGCCGGAAGACTTCGCCTCTCGCCCAACTTGATAGCTGAGGCATCGAGAAGAGTTCTGCTTGACCCAATCTCCTGTAGCAGCTACACAAGAAGCGGTTCTTCAGGCAGTACATCCTGGTGTGTTCAGGACTGGGAGACCTTCCAGCTTCCCTTGAAAGCATAGGCTTTCTCGCCGAGCAGCAGCAGCTATAGCTGGATATCTCTTGAAGTCTTCCGCAACGCTCCCAGGGACTGGAGCCGTCTTCGCTGGTGGGTGTCATTGCGGAACTCCTTCTCTTGTCAGAGTCGCTCTTCAAGTCAGGACTTCCTTGTCTTCTCTGCCGAGGGTTGCTTCTTTCCCTTTCATTTGTGAAGAACGTAGGCCCTTGCAACCTTGTCTTCTATCTGAAGTAGCCTTCTTCTCCTTAGTCAAGATTTAGCTACGGATGAGAAGCTTCTTCGGTCTTGCTGTCCCAGGGATCTGTTTCCTGGGTGGCATGTGACTCTCGTTTAGGGTTCCTGTTCCATGCTGCACGCGCCCTTACGAGAGTTGTAGGACAGAGATGTGCCCTCGTTGGACCATCTCTCATCTTGCTCCGGCCTTGGCATAGAAGATGGAAGAACAGGTGAAGGGGATCAATACCTCGACTCCTTCTTGGGTGTTGTAGGTGGACTCCGAATCCTTCGGTATCTATTGTTGGGTTCGAGTCATCCTTGTTCCCCTCCTCCTTGGATTTTGTATCGATGATGTAGATCATTCGTTACTTTGTCCTTTAGGGAGCTGTGGTACTTTCCGAAAAGGCTCGACACTCCTAACCTGGATGTTGTCGATATTTTTGCTAGTACAGTACTCCCTCTCCCAAGGAAGAAGTGTCCAAGGACACATCTCCCTCCTGGCTTTGTGAAGCAATCGAAGGAGGTACTCGGCAGCTGATGACGACGATACTGGTACCTTCCACCCAAGAGCTCACGAAGCCGATGGCTTGGTCCATCCCTCGCATTCCGGAAGTTTCTGTTGGTCTGGAAGCAAGATGTGGTCTCATAGACCACACTCTTGTCTTACTATGGTTTTGCACACAGGCCCTTGGAACCTTTTTTCCTTGGTCGTGTGGTGGCTGCTCAACAAGTTGTGTTTTCTTACCTGGCTCCTTCAAGAGGACAGTAGCATCTCGCCCTAAGGTGTTGGTTCTGGAAGTGAGAAGGGAAGAATTAACTGGCCTCTCTTCCTCCTCCTTCCCCGTCCTACTTCTCCTCCTTCGGGATGAGAATAGGACTCGAACCAACAAGTGCTGGACCTGGCGTTTGATGTGGTAAGACTACACATCGAGCACCCATTCTATTTTTCTCCTAGAATCATAGAAGCAATTCCTCTCCTTCCTCTAGCAAGGGGAGGAAGGAGAGTCTGGCAATAAGGGAAACCGTATCTCAGCTTTTCCTTACTGCCTCCGACTCTAAGATTCTTCCAGCCTATTTCATATGAGTCATGTTTCCTCACTCATGCGAAAAGGTCCAGTATCTGACATTTGATCTTGCAGTTCTTACACTCTGATCAGTATGTCAGAGGCTCAGGTACTCCTCCTCGCTCTTTTGACCAGGAGGAGTAGCCCAGGTAGGCGGGAATACCCGCCTGCCTGGATGTAAACATTCCAGTTTGCTTTCGGCCATCATGCGTTGTGGACGTATTTTCGGATCTCTTTGCCTGACTGTCATTAAGCTCTTTTTTATCCCGGTGGGATCTTCCTGTATTTTTGTGTATACATTGCATGTGTTTGATATTAATATACAAACCCACGATTTCTGATAGCCTTGCATAGGCCGTCATTCCCCTGCGTCGGTGTCTTGGGTTTGATGGCCATGGGCGTACTTTGGAGAGGAGTAACTGAGTAGTGGTAATGCTTCTCTTCCAGTAAGCCCAATATCCCTTGTATGTTCGGAGATATTAGATTGGGACGTAATAACTTCGCTCCCCTTCATTGATCGGGACATGACAAGTTTGCTCCCCTTCTTGGGCTCATGCCCTCCATGTACAAGGGCATGACTACTCCCTTTCTTCTTGTGCTGAGTGTTGATCTTCACCTTCTGCGCTGTGGAGGATCTGCCATTGGCGGGGAGGGGAGGTTTGGGGGAAGGTTGCAGGCGTCATCTGTAAGTTTCGCTTCCATGGTGCCCTTGGTAGCCTCTCCTTCTTCCTCGTCTCTCTCCCTGTAGGTTCTTCTTTCTCTCCTTTGGGAGAGATCTCTCTCTTTCAGGAGAGATCTCTCTCTTTTGCCCTCTTTGGTCAGTCTCTTGTGATTGGACTTGTTTTCTGAGGCCACTCTTAGTTTCAGGAGAGCTTTTGGCTTACTTTTAGAGAAAGTTAGAGACGTCAGTACAGCCTCTACCTCAATAGCTTTCAGGCATAGTGCCCTTGATCTCCAGTCTAAAATCGACCTTTTCTGAGACACTCTCAGATGTAGGAGAGCATTTCCCTCCTTTTAAGGAAAGTTAAGGATGCCAGAACAGCTTCTACCTCATTAGTTTCCAGGCACTGTATGCCCCTGACATCTATTCTACAGTTGACCTACTGGAAGTGTAATCAATCTTCACTTCTCACTTTTTCAAAGAAAGTTAAAACAGTGTTAGATTCCTGCATTACCTTGCGATCATTTTTAGTAACTGGCATGTCATTTTGGAAGGAAGCATAGACTTTCTCGTACTATCTGTCCACCTTGTAGTAAGGTGCTGAGATTGTGAGAGCCGGGGGTTACAATGTACCTGGAGCACCCATCACTTTCAGTGGATGGATCGTGGTTTTTATTTCATTGCAGGTGACAGTCTCATCTGGTTGTATTTATTTGGTACCGTGCCCAGGGCAAGGGCATTTTTTGATGCATGTCTTGTCAGTGATCAGGCATATCCTCCACTGCAAGACTCCCACTAATGTAGAGGCGACCCTTGGCTCAACTGCCACGCCACTACAGGTTAAGACGAGCACCAACCAGAGGCAGTTCTCTACTGCAGGCTTTCTTAACTAACAAGGTACTACAAACATTGTATTCATTGCTAGCAATTTTTTCTATTTCAAAATCATCACATGACTTAATGTTTTGAGGTAGAATATGTCAATGTATCCCACCTCCTGTCAGTGTGGAATCAGCTATGTAATTACTGGGTAAGTTACTTATATGAATATGACATTTTTATAATAAGTTAAAGTTTTATATATACTTACCCAGGAATTACATGATCATAGCCCTCCCTCCTCCCCTCCGATGGACATATGGCATAAACAGAATGAGGTTGTTTGCCAAGTAGTTCCTGGTATTCCCATTAGTGGGTGGGACCAGTCACCTGCACCAAAATGCGAAGCATTACCCGTGAATTTTTTAATTCAAGCTGCCATGCAAGAAGAAATGATAGCTATGTAGGCTAATTACTGGGTAAGTATATCCAAAACTTTATTTTATTATAAAAATGTCATATTCATGTTGCCTTGTATTAGACTTTAGTGTATCAGAAATCCAGTCTGGTGAGAACTTGCATAAACCATACTGGTACATATATAGCCTGCTCGTGATATTTAATCAGCAAACTAGGCTGAACCCCGTACAAACACTACATGACAGGCTGTACATGCATTAAGTTATCTTGACATTATTATTTTTTTTTACAATAAAGAATGATACTGTGTCCATAGCCTAATACAATATTAGGCTGTGTAACTGTACTGCAGTGAATTAGTTGCTCTCTAAATGGTTTATGTATGTAACAAATAACATATTGTATTAAGGTGTTAATTGAAACAAATCATATATAAAACACAGCCTAAGCTTCTCCATCAAAACCTATATGTCAGTGTGTGTTTACACACAGTACAAAGATGTTAAGAAAGAAATAACCATTAAGAAATGTCCTTTTTATATAAGTGACTTAGCAAGCAATTACATAGCTAACAGCTTCCTACTACGGCAGACCGAAAATTGAAATTTTGTGGTGGCGCCACCATTGCTAGTGTAGGTGACAGGGTCCCGCCCACTATCAGGACTGGCAGGTACAACTCAGCGGAAAATGTCAGTTTGTTTTCTGCCGGCTCCCGATGAACATCCATGGTTTTTGGGCAGTACCTTTCATCATTTGTTGGATTGGTTTCCTGTTATTGGTGACATGCTCAGATTTTGTGTGGCTTTTTTGCAATTAGTGAATTGTTAGGTTTGTTTAGCAATTTTTTTCAGTATGCCATGTCAGATTCTAGTTCTTCTAGCGTTTGGTTCTGTACGGAGGGATGTAAAACTAGATTAACTAAGATTACATATGATTCTCATACTAAATGTGTAAAATGTAGGGGGCAAGATTGTAATGGGGAGATTACTTGTCAGAAATGTCATGATTGGGATGCACAGCAGTGGAAGGTTTATCGGTCCCATTCCAATAAACTTGATAAAGATAGGAAGAGGAAGGCTGCTCTTATAGTAGAGCATAGAGCTAGCTTAGAGGCTACTCCTATGCTTTCAGTGGCTGAGGGTAGCACTGTTTCTTCTCCATTTATCCCTCCTGTTTCTCCCATCTCAAGTCGTCCTACTGATTTACCACATACTCCTTTACCATCTTCCCATGCTTCTGATCCCAGCACCATCGCCAGTCTCGAGTCTAGGGTCAGTAAGAAGTTAGAGTTCTTGGCCAATATGGTCATGAATCTAGGTTTATCATTTAAGGCTTTTGTTGATAAAGCTTCTGTTCCAGGTGTTTGTGCTACCAGTATCAGTGTTCCCAGTGCTAGTAAAGTGAAGTGCAGAGTGAGTGTTGTGTTTTCTGAGGAGGCGGCTGTCTGTCCTACCAGTGCTCCTAGATGAAGGTCCCTGTCCCGCTCCCCCGCACCAGGGAGAAGACATACCAGAGGTCAAAGGGAGGCTGGTAGGGTTTTAAGAATCTTACTGGGGAGACTCTTTCTTGTGGCATTAGTGATCGCAAGTGCGTTGGTGAGCAGTAAGCCTTCAACATGAGAGTAGGTTTTGCAAGTGGAAATGTAGTGTACTCTCTCTCTTTCTCGTTTTCCTCACCAAGAATGGTGACTTTCCAAGCCTTGGCCTCGCTTATTTGTTATTAGGAGCTTAACGAACATCCTTGGGCTAGAGGAGAGAGACTTCTTTGTCCTGTGGGTCTGTGGGTACCTTGAAGTTCTATCTTTGAAGGACAGAAAAGATCAGAGGACCCTCCAACAAGCTTTGGTGCTCAGTGAAGATCCCTTCACGCCCTCTGTCAAAGAATGTGCTTTCTTTCTTCCTTAGAAGTTCGATTTCAGAAGTGCATTCTCAAGTTCAGGAAGATGTTTTATCTTCCCTTACAGTCAAAGCTCATGAGGTTCGAGCTGTTGCTCTCAGCCAGAGCTTCCCTCTTTTTCAACTCATTTGGTGTCCGCCTCGTCAGTCTTACACGCTCGACCATTTGGCGCCAACTCCCAGGCGCTTAGCGCCAACCATGGAGAGTTCAGAGCCAGTTACTTGGATGCTAGGCATCAACAGTGGGGCTCTCTGTGCCAAATTCTGGGTGCTCGGCGCCAACTTCTGGGATCCGTGACTGGCATAATTGAGAAAGGAAGCATAGAGGGCTCTCTATCCCTCTTCTGTCCCTTTGCCTCGTTGTAAGGTCGTTGAGTTTAAGGGAACCCTGGGGGAGCACAGGGTACCTGGAATACCACCAGTTTTAATGGTTGGGTTAGTGGTTCTTTATTTTAGTTGTAGGTGACATTGTTGTGTTTATTCTGGTATATGCCCAGGGCAAGGGCACTATCTTTTGTCTTTGTCAGCCATCGGTGAACTTCCATGGCTGCAAAATACCCACTAAAGTAGAGGCCAATACTGCCACGTCCTCTACAGGTTAAGATGAGCCAACCAGAGGCGGTACCCACCTAAAGCAGCTCTCTTACCAGTTAAGGTACAGCAAGCATTAACCCAGTGCTAGCAACCTCTCTAGTTCAGTCATTATCTTTATTAATATTTTGGGTTAGAACATGTCAATGATTCCCATCCCCTCTTAATGTGGAATCAGCGATGTAATTGCTTGGTAAGTCATATAAAAATGACATTTTTATGATAAAGTTTTATATATACTTACCAAGCAATTACATAATCGGAACCCACCCTCCTCCCCACAATGGACATTTGGGCATCAAATGAATTGAAGCTCTTTGCTGAGTTGTACCTATCAGGCCAAAAAGTGGGCCAGACCCTATCACTTACACTAGCAATGGTAGCGCCACCATCAAAATTTGAATTATTAAGACTGCCATGTGGAAAGCTGTAGCTATGTAATTGCTTGGTAAGTATATATAAAGCTTTATTTTATCATAAAAATGTCATTTTTCAAATGAGCTGAAAGAAATAAAATATTTTTCTCCTCCAGCTGTGGCTGACAATGATCTGAACCATGCTGTACATCCTGCTTCTGTACTTTATTGTCCAAGGAGCAGGTAGGAAATATTTACCAACCAATTCTTTGCGCATAATGATTTATATGTTTTATAGAACACTAATGTAATAATGTGGTTATAAATTATATTAGATATAGAATAACTTAGCCATTTGTTCTTTTTTGAAAAATAAGCAAGACAAAGTAGCTGTAGTTGTTCCTACGTAAGTACACTCCATTGCCTTTCATGTAGTATTCCTTGCTTCAAGCTAGAATCAGTTGTTCAGACTTGGTAACAAGGTAATTAAGTGGTGGTAAGAGGGATAAGTGGGAGAATACCCTCACTCACCTGCTGTCACCAAGCACTTCTTCTTCAGCTTCTGTCAAGTGAGGACATCTTGGTGTGCTCCATGTTTACTTAACCATGGAAAATTAGTGTTAGTAACAAAGGTGTGATGGGCTTTAGTGTGTTTGGCCCTTTGTCCTCAATTTTGGTGATCCACACCTTTATTGCTCCTTAGTAAAGGTAAGATCTGCATCTAGTTGGAAGGTTTCAGTAGAGGAGGAAAGCAAGAAGTATTAATCTGCCACTCTCTCATCCTTTCCCCAAACCTTCCAACTCCTTCCACTCGCACATCTCACTCTCTCTTGACCAAGGGGGAGCATGCGCAGGAAGGTGAGTACAGGCAGTCCCCAGTTATCGGTGGGCTCGGTTATTGGCGATCTGGTTTGACAGCTTTTGTCTAGCGACGAAAATTGGCAATTTTCGGTGCTGAAAATCGCCAATTTCCGCTTATCAGCACCGTTAATTGGGTATTGGTGCCGATATATACCTAACAGAGGTGCCACTCTCCGGTTATCGGTGCTGATAAGCCGATTTTCTCTTATCGCCACGCTGTCGGAACACAACCCCTGCCGATAACCGGGGACTGGCTGTAGTGGGTTAATGTGGCTTTTTAGCAACTGCCACTTCAGGATAGAAGAGACTCTTTAGCCTTGGCAGGCAGCTCTTTTAGGAGGACTCTGAAATCAAACCAGTGGGTAGAAGGGACCCTTTAGCCTTGGTAGGCAACCCTTCTAAGAGAAGGTTACTCTGAGTTCAGACTTTGTTTTCCTACCTTGGACTGTGCCATAGCCATTGTACCATAGCCTTCCTTGGTTTTGGGTTTGAGTTCCCTTGCCTGAGGGTACAATCAGGCATTTATCCTCTTTTTCGTTCACTTTCCTATTTTTTTTTTTTTTTTTTTTTTTTTTTGTTTGAAAAGTGTGTAGGACAGGCTGATGAGAAAGCAAAAGTTGCTTGGTGGATTATCAGAAAAGTGCCTTCATCTTTACCTAATCTATTACTTCTGAGCATTTTATTTTTAAATCCATCCTGACTGTCCTCTCCCAGTTGTTGCGGCAAAGCTGGCAGATTTCATCTGCCATACGAGGTGTGCCAGCCTGACCTTGTTGACCAGTTGCTTCTGGTGCTTTTTTCAATGACATGTGGACATGTTTATTTTTACTTTTAACAAAAATTTTGTAAATAATGTAAATACAGGCAGTCCCCGGTTTATGACGGGTCTGGCTTACGATGTTCCGAGGTTACGACACTTTTCAAATATATTCATCAGAAATTATTTCCCGGTTTATGATGCATGTTCCGGGGTTACGACGCGTCGTACGCCGATCCGACGGAAGAAATATGGCTCCAAAACGGCAGAATAATCATAATTTGAAGGTTTTTTTATATGAAAAACTCAATAAAAATGCAGTTAACATTGTTTTCAGTGCACCCAAAGCATTAAAAGAAAGGTTTTCTTATGATTTTTGATGATTTTCGACGATTTTTCGGTTTACGACGCGGCGTAAAAACGGAACCCCCGTTGTAAACCGGGGACTGCCTATTGTTGTTTATTCTTTTGATTTTTACAATTTTACTGTTGTTGTGAATATTTTCAGGGCGTAAGGTCAAATTTTCTTGATCGAGAGTTGTGCCCATAACTAAGATTTTATGTTTTTATCTGAGACTTTTGTAAGTACTAGTAACAAGTCAAAGGTTGAGATTGCAATACACTCCCTGAACACCTGAATTAGCCCTGGTCACTGCCCATCCCAAACTATATCCCCATAATTTTACCCACAAAGTGGGTAATTAACTGTCAGCGTTACTGACGCTACAAGAAAAATCTTGTCAAATGAATTACCAGAGGTACCATTGACAATGCTGCTGCAAATACCGGCCGACAGAGGCTGATATCCCCAATTGTTATTTGTTCGCTGTGCTGTGTGGGTGTGTCCCACATCAGGCGAACTTTTGGTCATTTAGCCCAACCCCCATTTAGAGAATTGGACATCAGATTACGATTTTGGACTGTTTTCAGTGCCTTTTCTCCTGGATTTATAATTTATTGACTGGATTTGGAACTTCTCTCCAAGTTTTAACTTTGGATTGGTACTTTGGACTCGATTGGACAAGTCAGACAATAAGACATCGCTGTCCGCTAGCGCCTCTGCTTCCACTTTGTCTACATCTTTGACGACTGAGGCTTCTACTGCTGGAGATGCTGCCGCTCATCGGTCCTGCACATCCTGCAAGCGTAGGATGAGTACCCACAAACACGATCGACATTCTGTTTGTATTTTTATGTAGGAAGGTTCAGTGTAGTATCAGTCAGAGATGTGACGAGTATAGGTCTTGGTCAGTAGATCAAATGGGGGATTATTGGAAACACAGAAAATCCTTTCCCTTGAAGAGTAAGTGTAGGTCAGGATCAGCTGTAGGGTTTCAATCAGTAGATAAGGAAGCATTAGATTCAGAGTTATTCAAAAAGTTAGAGGATAGTTTATCATCCAGTATGTCTAGCCTATTTCTAGCCTGATGAGTAAGTTAACAGACAATATAAACAGTGATAGTAGTAGCATAGTTGATTCTAATTGTTCTTTTTCTGCCCCCCTGCCTGTTCCAGAACCAGCCCTAATGGGTGCCGGGGTCATGGAAAACCGCAAGCCTTGAAGGTAGGTTCTGCCGGCCCCCCCGGAGACGGTTCACGTCTAACACATGCAATAAATCCCTGGCAAAGCACTTTCTAATTCCTAAATATCAGTCTTCTGGCATGACAACACAGCTGCTATTCTTCTCACGATGCAAAATTTCACTGGCAGTTATTCTGCATCACTAAATAAGAACTTTTTTTTGCACTCTTGCCTTCTTTGGTGGAGCTGTCTTCTTGAGCACCTTACATGGGTCCTGTAGTTTTCTCAGGCTTCTGGTGTAGATCCTTCACAGGCGGTTGTGGAGTCTTCCGCAGCTCCGTATTTTCTCCCTTTACTGGGTTTAAAACGTAATGTGTCCACCGCGGTTCTTGTGGATGCTACGGCGTTTGGTGTTTTGTGTGCGTCATCGTTGAGTGTATCAGTACCGATGGTGTCCTCAGCCTCTCCTTTTCACTACAGTAGCTGGTAATTTTGCTTCTTTGGTCCCCATTGGTTCCGCAGCTCGTAGCTTGTCCTGAGAAACACCTTTGAGTACTTGACCAGTTGGTATGTTCTCCACCTGTCCAACATCGGCGGTAGGTGCTACAGTTGTTACTTCGAGTGTGGCTGCTTTCTTTTCTCTCCTTCTTTTCTCAACTTTTCCTGCAGCTATTTCTGTTCTTCTTCTATGGTGTTCAATGAGGGTTTGGCTTTGGTTCTGGGTCATCAGGGAGTTCTTCCTCCCTCTCCCTTAATCAGTGTGACTTCAGCTCTGGATACCCATCCTGATGTGGCATTGGTTCATCTGGTGTTGGGTGGATCACGTGTTGCGGCCTCTCTGCTCGCAGGGGTGGGTGTTTGTCGCCCAGGTGTGGTCGGCCCAGGTGTTACGTCATCGTCACTGGGTGGTGCAGGATTTGCTCAGTCAAGTGCATCTGACTCAAGAGTCTTGCCATCGGCTTTAGTTGGTACAGGGTTTGCGCAACCAGGTTATGGTTGGCTCAGGTATGATGGGGTCAGGTATGTCAGGTGTTGGTCTCGCACATCCTGGTGTAGCGAGTTCCAGGTTATTGGGTGCAGCTTTTGCAGGTGGTCAGTCTGTCTCATTTCCTGTCCCGGTTCGGTCGGACCAGTCTGACAGAGAATGCTCTTTTGAAGAAAAGGAGCCGGTACCAGATATAGGTTTTTTCCTCCAGCGAATGAAAGCGAGTATAAGCGGATGGTAGACTTTATCCATTCTCTCTATTCACAGTCCAGGCTCCTGAGGAACCTACACAACCAAATCAAGCAATGTTTGAATGGTTGTATGCAACTAAACCAGTAGTCTCCCAAACATCAAGTAAACCGGTCTGGTTTGGTCGAGTCTGGCGAGTGTTGAGGGAGGCGGACTGTAGGTTATCTTCTCTTATCGGGTCGGGTAGACAGGATTCAACCTTGCTTCCTAATCGGAAGGGGTTCTATAGGGTAGTGGGTAACCCTTCTGCTGGTGTCAGAGTTCCTCTCAACGAATCTGTTGAGGCTCCTCTCTCTTGGGTTCCTTCATTGAATCGTTTGGTAGTGGTTACATCTCGTGGGGCTTGTATTTTGGAGGACATTTTTGCAGCCAGTCTGAGGCCTTGTCCAACTCTTTGTGGATGTTGTCTGGGTTGATGGGGGTTTCTCAGACAAGTTGGATATACTCCCTCCGATCCTGTACTGTTTGACAACCTCATCACTTCGGTTTCGATGGGGTTGGCATACCAGACTAACATTTCAGCCAGCTGTACAACGTTGTTTGGCAAGAAGAGGAAGGACTTCTTTTTAAATCTTCTTCCACCTCACTATCTGGACATACATAAGAAGGTTTCTGTTGAGGGTGCCTTTTTGCGCTCTGCCACAGTCTTTTTAGAGAGGATGTCTCCTCCATGGTCAATTTCGTGTTGTCATCACAGGAGGCTATGATTCGTGTGGCTGCTCAGGGTTCAGGTGGTGTGGCCAGTATGACGAACTTTGTTGCTTCTAACTCATGTCTCCGGTGTTGGTAATTATGCATCATTGAGGGTACAGAATGTTGAAGTATCTAGCCCTTGACTGATCCTTGCCTCCTCTTTAGAGGAGCTAGTAAGGGCGAGGGACTTATTAAATCTATGCAAGATACTAGGAAAATGTCTAATCCTTGCCAAGAGTTGCCTGTCCCAACACAATCTATAATCTTTCAGGGATGAGGATTCTCTCTCTTCCTTTGGGGTTTTTTCCCAACCTTGGAGAGGATCCAGTCAGTCCTTCAGGAAGTAGAGGTGTTCCTGTCCAACAGGGAACAGCCAGTACCAGTTTGGAGAAGCCTCTTAGGGAGAATGTCCTCTCTCTCTCTCTCTCTCTCGTTTAATTCCAGGGTCTCGTCTCTGGATGCATTTCTCTTCAGGTATGTCTCAGGAATCACTGGGACTTCCGCAGCAAGAATACAGTTGTAGTCTGGAGCGATTCTTGCCTGTCGGATCTTCTGTGGGGTTCAGAAGAAGTGCTTCTGACACATGGAAGGTCTGTCGACTCCCCTCTTCCCGGCGTTCATCTGTACTCAGATGCCTCAGATCAAGGTTGGGGAGCAGCCTTGGAGGAATCCCAGGTTTTGGGCCTCTTGAGGGATCGGGAACGAGAGGAGTCAATAATCTTCGGGAGCTCAGGGCTGTAAAGGAACCCCTCGGGTGTTTTTCAGTCCTAGTGCGCATGTTTTTCAGTCCTAGTGCGCAACAGAGTAGTGGCTCTGTTTTGCGACAACGTAACTCCGTGTCGTATCTGAAAAACTTGGGGGGATCAAGATCAACAGAATTCAATACTAAAACACATGGAGTCCTGAGAAGGTGTGAAGAATGGAAAGTGTCTCTTCTTTCCCAACTTGTATCGAGGAGTCTCAACTTACTGGCAGACTCGTTAAGTCGCTCTTGTCAGGTATTGGGGGGAGAATGGACTTTGGCTCAGGAAGTAGTATGTCAGGTTCTCCGGAAGTGGCCAGCACCTGTGGACTTTTTTGCGACGAGATTAAACCATCGTCTTCGGTTTATTTCTCACCAGTGGTGGACCCCATGTTGATAGGCACCATTGCAATGTTGAAAAATTGGAATCACATGGAGGTGTATGCTTTCCGCCATTTGGTCTCATTCATCAGGTAATCAGGAAATTGCTGGAGAGTGTCAAGACGTCTATGACTCTAATAGCTCCTTGTTGGCCCTATGCCTTTGGTTTCCGGAACTCCTAAGCTTACGGAAGTTCCGATGTTCCTTCCCAGGCAGAAGATCTTCTCAGACAACCGCTTTTTCACCATTATCATCCAAACCCTCGCGTGCTGAACCTAGTTGCAAGATGATTGCCGAGCAAGCAGCTGGACTGACTGGACTCTCTAAAGCTGTGTCTAGACAGCTTTCTTTCAGCTTGAGAAAGTCAACCCGTAAGCTTTAGCAGGTCAGCTGGACAATGTATAGAAGTTGGTGTTGTAAGGAAGGTCATTCCATCTCTAGACCTTCCATAACCAAAATAGATGATTTTCTTTCATTCCTTCAGAAAGTCAAGGTTCTTTTGTATTCGGCGATTGCTGGCTACCGCTCAACACTTAGCAGTACATGTAGTTTCCATCTTGCCGAAAATTTCTAGTAGTAAGATCATCCATGATTTATTATGTTCCTTTAAGATTAAACATCCTGTCTTGCCAACTTGGGCTCCTCCGTGGGATTTGTCGGAAGTTCTAACTATAAGACAACTGAGTAAGAAGGTGTTTCTTCTTACGGCTTTAACTACAGCTAGAAAGGTGGGCGAACTTCAGGCAGTTTCTAGGCTGGTTTCCTAGGCGGGAAATATGTATTGGTCTCTTCTTACGGAATTTGTGGCAAAATTGGAGTCATAGGTTAACCCTCTGCCTCTTTCGTTTAGGGTTCTTTATCGGCAAGAGTTCATTACTGGGGATCCAGTGGCGATGTCCTTATGTCCGGTGCGAGCATTAAAAGTCTATTTATCAAAGGTTGAGAAACTCTGTCCTCATCCGCTTACACTTCTCGTCTCTCCTCGGAATCCTTCCCGTCCGCTGTCAAAGAATGCGATTAGTTACTTTCTGAGGGAGATGATTTCCCAGGCTTCTCAGGGTTCTTCTTTGTCATCTTCAAGCTCTGTATTACCCCGAGTACACAGTATTCGGAGTATGGCCACTTCATCTTCCTTTCTAAGGAATTGTTCAGTGTCTTCCATTCTGGAGGTGGCTACTTGGAAGTCCGTCGTAATGTTTACTTCCTTTTACTTAAGAGACATTCAATTCGTCTCATCGGAGGGTCGTAGCAGCTAACTTTATTATCTAGGGTGCGTTCATTTAGCTGAGGTGGTATTCTCTTAGTGTGGAGGTTCTTAGGTTAACCAGATAGAGGAATTCCTTTTAGTCTTTAGAATCTTAGGCAGCAGTAATAGTATAATCACATGAACTTAGGTTTAGCACATTTTTAAGTATCTTAGTCTTTGATAATTTCGCTACAAGAGTCCAAGGAGATTCTTTAGAAGGCTAGGCTCTTTTGTCGGCGCTGAGATGCTTCTTCGCTCGTCGATCGTCGGGCCTTATCCGGAGGATCAGAGGCTTGGCACACTACTTCATTTCCCTCCATACATGAAAGGCTCTGAATAGCCACATGAGAGGCTCATCGTACTCCTCCATACATGAGCGGCTCTGAATAGCCACATGGGAGGTTCATCGTACTCCTCCATACATGAGAGGTTCTGAAGAACCACATGGGAGGTTGACGGACTGAGACAGTACTGACCTGACTGACGATCAAAGTACTCTCCAGCATGTCTCTTCACCGAGAGCATTGATTGATATTGTGAGTTTA
Source organism: Macrobrachium rosenbergii (assembly GCF_040412425.1). Taxonomy (NCBI): domain Eukaryota; kingdom Metazoa; phylum Arthropoda; class Malacostraca; order Decapoda; family Palaemonidae; genus Macrobrachium; species Macrobrachium rosenbergii. The sequence continues at coordinate 43,562,823 of NC_089750.1, read as the reverse complement.
TGACTAAACAGATATCCTATGCAGAGCAGATCAGTGAGCTACCATCTCTGCGGTTGTAAAAGGGGGCGTGCTGCAACCTAGATGGGTCTCCCTCCAGCATGTCTCTTCACCAAAAGCATTGATTGATATGGTAACATACAGGTCGGGCTGAATTAGATTGATCCCACCTCCATTAAAATTTTGTTAATCGGGCTAATTCAGGTGTTCAGGGAGTGTCTTGCAATATGAAGTTTTTATAATAAAACTAATATTGTAATACTTACCTGAACACCTGAATGATTCCCACCCTTCTCGCCACTTCAATTTTTGATAGTGAGTAACTCAATTGGGGATATCGGCCTCTGTCAGCTGGTATTTGCAGCAGCGTTGTCAGCGGTACCTCGGGTAACTTGTTTGACAAGATTTTTCCTGTAGCATTGGTAATGCTGACAGTTAATTACCCACTTTATGGGAATACAGGCAGTCCCCAGTTAATGGCTGGCTCGGTTAACAGCGATCCGTTTTTATGGTGCTTGTCCAGCGATGAAAATTGGCAATTTTCAGCGCCGAAAATCGCCGATTTCCGCTTATCGGCGCCAATAATTGGGTATTGGCGCCAATACATACCTAACAGAGGCGCCAGTAACCGAAAATCGGCGCTTTTCGGCGCCAATAACCCCTGAAAATCGCAGAAATTGCTGATTTTCGGTTAGTGGCGATTTTTGGTTATCATCACACCCTCAGAAACGGAACCCTGCCGATAACCGGGGACTGCCTGTATAGTTTGGGCTGGTCAGTGACCAGGGCTAATTCAGGTGTTCAGGTAAGTATTACAATATTAGTTTTATTATGAAAACTTCACTTTTTAATCCAAGGGTTTGATGGCCCTGAGTTTATTTATCATAATATCATCCCACATGTACAAGGTATGGCTATATACACCAAGTCTGGATGACTATTTATCATCTGAAAAATTTGGAGTATAGTTGCCTTGAAGTTCTTTGTTTTAGAATTTTCAGCAAGTTCTGCAATGTATATGTATTTGATGTTTCCTAGAATCCAAATATCAATAATTCTCTCTGTGACTATTCTTGGGAGTGGATTAGTATGGCTCAGTCACAGGATTCAAAAGCTTTATTTGTTATTTGTGGAGACTGTCATGCAAAGCACAGTGAGTGGCTAAATTCAAATTCCACAGATCAACATGGCCGGTCTGCACTTGAGTTCTGTGTATCCTCCGATTTTGTCCAGCTAATTGGGTACGCACCCACATTTCTGGTAATAGATTAGACCTCATTATTCACAGATGTTCCAGCTATCAGTCCAAGGTCTGTGAATAAATAGGCACGTCTGATCATTGCATCATTGAGATGGAGATACCTGTCAATCAGTATATTCCTAATGCCACCATTGGAAAAATGGTCTGGCTAAAATCCAGAGCCAATTGGGATCACGTTATTGAAGCTTGTCAGGCATTTAATATCTCAGATAATCCATTAGATCCTGATCCCAAGAAGTTAAATGAAATGCTGATGGCTATTTTAATAAGATGTGTCCCTAGAAAGATCATCAAATTTAAGACAAACTACCATCCATGTTTGCAGTTTGATGATACAGTCAACCCCCAGTGTTTGTGGGGATGTGTATAACAACCCCCTTGGATAGATGAAATCTGCAAATACATGACATCACTAAAATAGCTTATAACTGCCTATTTTGATAGTTCAAACACAAAAAAAAAAACCTCTAAAAACACTTACACCTGAGTCTATACCTGAGTATTTTAATATTTTTATTACAAAAAAATGCATTTAGTCATGAAAATGATATGAAAATACATGAAAATACAGTAATTAGTAGTGAATATTTCTCTATGGAAAATACCACAAATAGGCAAAATTTCCGTGAATAACAGTAGTTAGTGAATATTTCTCTATGAAAAATACCTCTTATAGGCGAATTTTCCATGAATAATGTGTATATATGTTCCACAGAAAAATCCACAAATAGGTTGTAGGGGCTTTTTTATTTGACACAGTTGGTACAGGATAAGGAACAGATTCAGAGGTTAAAGAAAACTCTTTTCACCTAACCTAATTTATTAACCTTAATATTACAGTGGCCTGAAGACCTTCAAAGGGAACCTTATCCTAATTTTATTTTCATTTGCCACAGTTTATCAACTACTGTAATCACCAAGTTAACTCCTTCCAGATCCCACTCAAATCCTTCAAACTCAAGTACTTGTACACCCTCATTCTCACTACCACCCAACAACATCGGAAGGGTATTTTCACTTCTCACACCCACTGGCTTCTCAAAACCCTCAAAATAAAACAACCCATCCTGTGTACTTTCTGCAAACAACTCAGTAAACATACCCTTACTCTTTCTACTCCTTCTTTTAGGCTTTCTCTTACGTTCCACCAACACTAGCTGTTTGTCTCCCCAGTTTATTCGCATTTCCTTCTTCATTCCTGTCTTCTAGCACATAACTCAATCCATTTGACCATACTGTTTTCACCACATACGGGCCTTTATATTTCTCACGCATCTTATTCATTGTCAATCATCCTTTTTCAACCACTTCCTTCAACACCTTATCACCTCCTCGGAAGCTCTCAAACCTTTCATTTGCCTGCTTCCAAGCATCCCACTTGTCTTCATTCAAATCCAACCTTGCTCTCATGCCTCTCATAATTCATTACATACTCACTTGAAGGTATGCCAGTGCTTTTATGTACTGACCCATTATACATCGCTATCACTCTTCCTAACAACAAATCCCATTCATTCTCTCTGTTAGTCAACATCGCAACATCTCACTCAGAGTCCTCATGGCTCGTTCTGCCATCCCTTTCGCACATGGCTTGTATGGAATTGTTACTACTTGCTCGATACCCCATTCTTTCAACATTTCCTCAAACGGTTTACCAACAAACTCTGGCCCATTATCACTCAACATTCTTGCCAGCTTTCTCACACACGCAGGCAACAAGACTGTACTGACCACTCATGCAACATTCTCACTAGTTTTATTCTTCATAGCTGCAAAACTTACAAACTTACTCTTATGATCTACCATAAAATCACTCCTACGCTTCCTCTCTTAGCTACCGGCAAAGCCACACAATCAATCGCCACTAACTCAAACGGTTCTTTCATACTCAACATCAAAATAGGTGGGCTAGCATACACCCTCTGATACTTTCCTTCTGACATTCTTCACATGTGGCTGCCTCATCCTTACAAATCTTCCCCAAATACGGGGAAAACATCCGCTCTTTCATACACTCAATCAACTTAAACTTCCCCATATGTCCATGTTTCTCATGGACTAACATGCACATCCCTACTGCTCCACTCATCGAGAACACTGGAACATACATCAACTCTCCCATCTTCTCTCTGGAAAAATGCACCACTCCTTCACACAGCACAAATCTCTCAGCAAACCACATCCATTTACTCAACAACAAAGGCCATCTTCTTCCAGGTACTCCCTCTCTAATACACTTCCTCAACTCACTCACCATGAAACACTTCCGCTGCATCTTCTCAATGTCCTCTGCTGTCAACAATTCATTCTCACTCTTGTCCAACTCCACTACATCCTCCTCCTCACTCAGACTCCTATCAATCATTCCCACAGACCTGGCCATATTCACCGCTTCACTTTGAATCTTCCCTATTACAACCTCATCTTTCAGCAGAACTCTTGTCCTAACATCCACTACCAATCCAAATAGTAAACAATATGGCATTTGCTCCTCTCCCAGTACAGGCAGTCCCTGGTTATTGGCGGGCTTGGTTATCGCCGATCCAGTTTTACGGCTCTTGTCTGGCGACAAAAATCGGCAATTTTCGGTGCCGAAAATTGCCAATTTCCGCTTATTGGCGCTGATAATCACCGATTTCTGCTTATCTGCGCTGATAATTGGGTATTGATGTGCTGATACGTACCTGTCAGAGGTGCCGATAACTGAAAATTGGTGATTTTCGGTGCCGATAAGCCCTGAAAATTGCCAGTTTTCGGTTATCATCACACCGTCAGAACGGAACCCCACCAATAACCGGGTACTGCCTGTACTACAAAACAAGCTTCCACCTCAAACTCTCCCAATTTTACCTGGCCTTCCTGCTCTACCTCTTATTGACAAATTGACTGCTTTCCTTTTAACGTTCCAGTTCACTCTCTTAACATCCCTGATCACATGCGTGTTCACCAACAATATTTGTAATCCCGTGTCAACCAAACCACAGTACAGGCAGTCCCCGGTTATCAGCAGGGATTCTTTTCTGATGGCGTGACAATAAGCGAAAAATCGCCGATAACAGAAAATCAGCAATTTTCAGCACTTTTTCGGTTATTGGCGCCTCTGTTAGGTATGTATCAGCGCCAGTCAGCAATTATCGGTGCTGATAAGTGGAAATTGGCAAAATATTGGCGCTGAAAATCACCAATTTTTGTCACTAGACAAGTCTCGAAGAACCGGATCGCCGATAACTGAGCCCGCCAATAACCATGGGCTGCTTGTACTGTCCTCCATTGATATATACTCCCACAATCATTGCATTTTCCCTCTTGTGTACACACTGACACTTGTCTCTACCACCACCCAAACATACTTCACTCACTTCCTTACTATCACTCACCACTTCCAGCAACTCCAACGTATTCTCTTCAACATTTTTCTCCTTCTCACAGTTCCTTTCATAGCTCTTTTTCTCTGTGACCCACTTATAGCATGCCCCACTCAAACACTGCAGATGTAACTCACTCTCAGTCACTCCTTCATGTTGTTACACCATTGGTTTCTCACCCCCAACGTGTACAGACACCACCACCTTACACTTCTTAATCACCGTCACCAAAACCTCCTGAAATGGTGCTACTCCAGGACACATCATAGCTCTCAGACTCTAATGATACTGTTCCACATTTGTCACTCCCAGACATCCAGGCATCCTCCAAACTTCCTCCAACTCTTTCTCAGTAGTCGAATACATTAGTTCTGCCGAACTAAACGCCTTACTTACATAATCTGTCACTCTATCCCTTTCAACTCCATTCACTGCTTGCTTCTGCATCAAACATCCACCCATTGACACTCCACTTGCATCCATATACACTTCTAACTTACTGGCATCTGCACTATAGTTCCCCCTCGATTTGTGACCACCTTGACATGGTGAGGGGGCTCTTGAACCCCAGGAATCTGTTCCTGGGTTTTAGTCCACGAGTCCCATATACCATTCTGTATTCCTTTGAATTAATTTTTGCGGAATTTTCCGCTTTTGCCAAAGTTTATTGGATCTGATAAATAGGAAAAGATATCATAACTGGGATTGGGTTTATATCTGAAGCTAAAAGTATACCTTAGTTTTACCAGACCACTGAGCAGATTAAGAGCTCTCCTAGGGCTGGCCTGAAGGATTAGACTTATTTTACGTGGCTAAGAACCAATTGGTTACTTAGCAACGGGACCTACAGCTTATTGTGGAATCCGAACCACTATAGCTAGAAATGAATTTCTATCACCAGAAATAAATTCCTCTAACTCTTCATCAGCCGGCCGCGGGAATTGAACTCCGGCCCATCGAATGACAGTCTGAAACTCAACTGACTCAGCCAACAAAGGGCTTTATATCTGAAGCTAAATAGTGGGAACTGTGGTAGGACCATCAACTGCCCGATAATGTTCAGACCTGAGAGATATCAGGAGGAACTATTCCCTAGGGCTGGACCACAGATTCCAGGGGGTCTGGTTCTGGGGATAGGACCCTCAGCATTCTATCCGGTTTGCCCATAACATGATTAGGATGGGGATGATTGTATTCCAGTAATATTGTCAGTCCTAGGAAGTGGGTTTGGCTTAAACTTGGTCCACTCTAATCATGTTGTGCCATCCCCTGTGGGGTAGGGTAGGGAGTGGACATTTGGGAGTTGTCCTCACTTCTGCCATTGGTGGAAGAATAAACCCTATGAAAGGCTGATGATATCTTTTTAAGGTTTTCAGGTTTATTTTTTTTTTTCTCTTTACCCCAATCTTTATGCTCAGTAGTGTTAAAGATTTAAGTACCCCTGGACCCTTTGATGGTAGCGACTTGGCACAGTTGACTACCGCCGGAACCTCCTCTGACAACCTCTCTCTGGAAAAATCAGAGAAAAGTACTAATGTAATTACACTGGAGCCCTATGCTCCAATGAAAAGCAAACCAAAAAGAACCAGATATCTTGACCCAACCTTGACTCACTTCGACTCCCTCTTTGGAAGTGGAAGTTGGTCACGATTCCTGACCTTAGAAACAGAGAAGAAAATATTGGCATTGAAATTAGAAAACTTCCTGTTGAATCGACATTCAATGACTGAAATGTTATTCAGACAAATAAAAGATCAGCTGTGTTTGATAGAAATCACAATAAAAAATTAATCAGAAAACTACTTAACTATAAAAAATATTGACAGTATAAAGGTACATATAAAAAAACATGACAATATGAACAGTGTACTGGGTACCACAGTAATCCTTGGTAATGATGAAGAACCAATAGAAAAAAATATATTGCTGGATTCCCTTAAAAAAAGGTACAACAATGTACAAGATTGCGAAATATACAACATAACCAGTAGACGGAGTAATGGAAAAACACTGAGAATAGCAAAGATAAAATTCGAAGGCCATGAATTACCCTTGAAAATGAAAACCATGGGCCAGAGCAGAGAACTGAGACCATATGTTCCAAAACCACTACAGTGCCAAAACTGCTGTATGTATGGACACACAAAGAAAAATTGCTGTAATAAATCTATATGTGCATATTGTGGATCTGACAACATACCACACAGTGGAGGTGTGGTGAACCGAAATGCGTTAACTGTGGACAAAATCACCATGCAAGATCTAAAGAGTGTATATATATATTATATATACAATACAGAATAAAAATTACTTCAGGAAAGGACAGGAATGCCTATAAAAGAGGCCAAATTAGAATTAAAAGTTAGAGGAATGCATGATCCTGCTAGGATACGAATATTTTCTACTGTAACTAGATCAAGCAATGGAACAAAAATGGAAATAGATAAGAGTAATAAAACCCTGATAGATCAGTCTTAGAGAAAAATAGCCACTTTGCAAGAAGAAACTAAGAAAAGTATACAAATATTTGTTCAAGTTCATTTGAGATATTAGCCCTTAAACGCCGAGCCTCTATTTACAAAAGTGTCTGCCGTATGCTGGCGGCGTTCAGGGAGTTAGTCTTTAAGTGGAAAAAAAGTTTTTTTTTAAAAATCACAGCACGCTTAGTTTTTAAGATTAAGAGTTAATTTTTGGCTCCTTTTTTGTCATTGCCTAAAGTTTAGTATGCAACCATCAGAAATGAAAAAAAAATATCATTATCATATATAAATATTGAAATATATGACAGCATGAAAAAAAAAATTTCATATATAATTGTATACAAATTGTAATGTGAGCAAAACGGTTAAAGCTAATGAGTTATTTTGTTTTTCTTTGTATTGTACACTAAATTGCGATGATTTTGGTATATAACAAATTTTAAAACGATCAAAGTAACACAGAAAAATATTATCACAAAATGATGCATGAATTAAGTAACTTATGGACATAAAAAATAAGTTTTTAAAAATTCACCATAAATCGTAATATTGTGCTAGAGACTTTCCGTTTGTTGCAAAATGAAGCTAAGTGATTGAATATTACTAGACTGTAAGTGTTTTAGCTTACAATTGCAGTTTTCGACCATTTCAGTCGAGTTAAAGTTGACTGAAGGTCGAATTTTTTCTATTTATTGTGATTTATATGAAAATATTTCAAAACTGATAAAAGCTACAACCATGAGTTATTTTTTGTTGTATTCTACATGAAATTGCGCGCATTTTCATATATAAAAGTTTATGTAACGACTAATATAAAACTGTGCAAACATTACGAAAAAATGACTTAAAGAATTTCTGAGATGTTCGGCGAGTTACCACACAGATGTAAGAAAAAGTTTTTTCAAAAATTCACCATAAATCGAAATATTGTGCTAGAGACTTTCAATTTGTTGCAAAATGAAGGTAAATGATTGAATATTACTAGAATGTAAGAGTTTTAGCTTACAATTGCATTTTTCGACCATTTCGGTTGAGTCAAAGTTGACCTAAGGTTGAAATTTTGGCACTTATCGTGATTTATATGAAAATATTTCAAAACTGATAAAAATATCAGTAGCACAACCATGAGTTATTTTTTGTAGTATTCTACATGAAAATTGCACACATTTTCATATATAAAACTTTATGTAATGACCAATATAAAACGGTGCAAACATTACAACAAAGTGACGAAAGAATTTCTGAGTTACCGCGCGTGGACGTAAGGAAAAAGTTTTTTTTTTTCAAAAATTCACCATAAATCGAAGTATTGTGCTAGAGACTTCCAATTTGTTGCAAAATGAAGGTAATTGATTGAATATTACTAGAATGTAAGAGTTTTAGCTTACAATTGCGTTTTCAATCATTTCAGTCGAGTCAAAGTTGACCGAAGGTTGAAATTTTGGCACTTATTGTGATTTATATGAAAATATTTCAAAACTGATAAAGCTACAACCATGAGTTATTTTTTGTTGTATTCTACATGAAATTGTGCACATTTTCATATAAAAACTTTATGTAACGACTAATATAAAGCGGTGCAAACATTGCGACAAAGTGATTAAAGGATTTCTGAGATGTTAGCCCAGTTACTGCGCGCGGATGTAAGAAAAAATTTTTATCAAAAATTCACCATAAATCGAAATATTGTGCTAGAGACTTCCAAATTTGTTGCAAAAATGAAGGTAAATGAGTGAATATTACTAGAATGTAAGAGTTTTAGCCACAATTGCGTTTTTCGACCATTTCGATCGAGGCAAGTTGACCGGGTTGAAATTTTAACACTTATCGTGATTTATATGAAAATATTTCAAAACTGATAAAAACTACAACCATGGGTTGTTTTTTTGTTGTATTTTACATGAAAATTGCACACATTTTCATTTATAAAACTTTTATGTAATGGCTAATATAAAAAGAAAAAAAATTACGACAAAATGACGAAAAAAATTTCTGAAATTTTAGGCAGAGTTACTGCTGCAGACATAAGGAAAAGGTTTTTTTCAAAAATTCACCATAAATCGAAATATTGCGCTAGAGACTTCCAATTTGTTACAAAATGAAGGTAAATGGTTGAATATTACTAGAATGTAAGAGTTTTAGCTTACAATTGCGTTTTTAGACCATTTCTGTCGAGTCAAAGTTGACTGAAGGTTGAAATTTTTTGTAGTCGACGTACGGTACGTCCACTTGTCACCCGACAGACAATTTTAGTCGACTTACAATACGTCCAGTTGGCGTTTAAGGGTTAAGAGAAATGGAAACACTAGAAGATAATACAAGCACCACAGAAATATTAGAAGATAGTTATGATGAATTAGAAACTAAAGAAAAAAAGAGGCCTTTAGAGAGAACTCCACCCAAGACCAACAAAAACCAACTATTATTAGAGATACATCCATTCAAATAAAGGCAGAGACCCAAAGAAAGAACAAAAACAAAAATGATAAGAATATACCTTTGTCTCCTAAAGTAATAATAAAACCAATGGAAACAGATACCCAGGACATCAAAGAAATAGTAGAGGAACAAACCATTGACAAGAATGATATGTGATGGAAGAGGTTACTCCATCACCAATAATAGGTGCAGCAAGAGTAAACGAAGAAACGACAGATGAAAACACACATGGATGTAATGAATGTTTCATTGAACTGTGCAACAAAAACAAAAGCATAACAAAGGACAGTTTATCAAACACTATATGAAATTTTATAAGATACAGCAATAAAGAAACTACTAGCTTAGACACTCACGAAAAGGGCTGTATGTGCATTGGACACATAATATCTTATAAAGGAAAACAAATATTGTAAATAGGATTTTAGAAAAAATATAGATTGATGATCCACAAAAAGAAAATAATACTTGAACATACTAACGTTATACTTTCAATAATTATATTATACAATGGAACGTAAATGGTCTACAGACCAGATCACATTTGGGAGAAATACAACGATTACTAAGGGAATATGAACCAATGATACTATGTTTACAACATGTCAACAAAACAATATCAACAATAGGTAAATATACCTTAGTATCTACATCTAGAGAAGAATGAAATTTAGGTACTGCTATATATGTACATAGCAAAGTATGTTATGACAGAGTACCTGTAAACTTTAATGACTTGCAAATATCAAGTATTAAAATATGAATAAAAAATGATAATTACATGATTTATAATTTATACACTTAAAGATTTACTTAACAATACCAAGGAACCAACATTAATAGTGGGTGATTTTAATGATCACAACCCAATATGGGACTGTAACTGTACAAACTCAAATAGAACAGGGAGTAAAATAGAAGAGTTCATGGATTCAAACGACATGTGCTGTATAAATGATGACGAAATTAGCACATATTTTTCAGAAGCACATGGAACATTTTCCTCAGTAGACTTAACTTTATGTATAACAAATATGGTTGACATTAGATTGGAATACAGCTGATGACTTGCACACCAATGATCATCTCCTTATTACAAAATAATCCTACAAAACATGTCCCTCACTATAACATTTATAAAGCAGATTGGGAGCGATATGAAATGCACACGTAGAAATATCCCATCATTTGAATATTTAAAAGATCATAATGAAACTAATAAATTTCTTGTTGATTTCAGTGAAAATGCTGCTGATAAAGCAATACCAAAGTTAAAACTCCATCCAACAAAACACAAAGTTCCATGGTGGTCTGATAAGTTAACAGAATTAATAAATATAAAACACTCAATAGGGAGACGATTAGATAATTTGAGTAGAAAGTTCAGTAAAATAAATAAAACATTACCAGTATTAGAAGGAACTTTACAAAAAATGACTATATTATTACTAGAAATTGATACATTAAAACCTCTATACAACAAAATATCTGCAAAATTTAGAAAAGAAATAATTCAAGGAAGAATCATTTTGTGGGGAAATACGTGTGATCTCTCTAATAATACTCCCATACAAAAACATGGGAAAAATTCAGGAAAATAAATGGTACCCATGTTAAACCACCTAGACATGCCATATTAAAAGATGGGAAAAGAACACTTAATCCAAAAAAATAAGTAATATAATGGGAGAAAATTTAGCAAATGTAAGTAGTGATAAAAATTTAGATGAACACTTCCAGACAAAAAGGGATTTTGTGAAGGAAAAATCTATTTCTGGAGAGGGGACCGTGTCACCCGATGAAAAAGTCCATTCAGCACTTATTTCTAGGTAATTCCGTTGCTAGATACCAGAGAAAGCTAAATGAAATGCTGGAGTTACTACCCCAGAGCGAGCTCCATCAGATGGAGTCGTGTATGGAAAAGGTGAACTACAAAACACGGAACCTTATTCTATAGAGATCCCAAGGTCAAAAGTCCCACAGGGAGGTGCCATTACAAACCCATGTACCACCCGTGGACAGCACACAAAACACTGCTAGCCGCATTCCATGAAAGCAACACCCCACTAGAATGATGTTTACTATGGGAGGACATGACACATGATGGAGGTGGGTCATGATAATTTGACACAGTCCCTCTCCAGAAATAGATTTTCCTTCACAAAATCCCTTTTCTGGATCGGGTCCCGTGTCAGCCGATGAAAAATTAACAGAGAAATAAACATAATTCTTAAACTAAAAAGATAAAAATTCTAAGGGGAACAGAAGACCGAAGGTCCAAAAAGAAACTTTTTAATCACTAGTAACAATAACAATAATGTACAAAAGAAACTGATGTTAGCTTAAAATTAACATGACAATGTGAAAATAACTATACAATATTGAAAACCTTATAACTTAAATGTGTCATTTAGACAAATACATGGATAACACAGCCAGGTGAGAAGTCAAGGCAAGCCTGACTGAAATGACCGTAAGGATAACTGAGGCAGTGGAGGAGGAAATGACTAGGAATCAGAAGGGAACCAGAGGGAGGGACAACGTTCCCTGCCGCGACTGCTGAGAATTTAAGAGCTTCTAAGGATTTCAAATAGTGACGTTTGAAAACCAAGGGTGACTTCCAACCGTGTACCTGGTAAGATCCGTGAAATTCATGTAATGAAAGTAATTAATGGAGGTGGCCACAGCTCTAATATCATGAACTTTTGGGACAGAGTCAGGGTTAGCCTGCTTGATAAAGTAAAGGATCTGTTGTCTAATAGCAGACATAGAGATTACCCCCTCCTTCCCTGATAAAGAGAGGCCCAGAAGAGATGTGAGAGGACCTGTCTAAATAAGCCCTCAAAGTATGAACTGGACACAGGGACAGGTCTAGAGGCAGAGGAAGAATTTTCCAAAGGCGACCACCTATGCTGGGATCTTCATTTTTGGCCAGGAAGGTAGGGTGAGGAATCAGCAAAACCTCCCCTGATGGAAGGAAGTCGACGTGGTTGGGTTCCCTATAGAGTGCAGACAGCTCCGAAATTCTGTGCACCCGAAGCCAGGCTAACTAAAAACAACGTTTTTCCTCAACAAGGAAAGGTAGGGGCAGGATTGATTATCGATATCTGAGGCTAACTTCAACATGTCATTTAGAAACCAGGAAACCGTATGTGGACGGATTACTGGCCTCAGACGTGCACATGCTTTAGGGATGGAAGAAAAGTAAGGGTCTGTGAGGTCAATTTTGAAACCATACAAGAACACTTTGCAAGCCGACTTGACTGTAGTAACAGTACTAGCGGCTAAACCCTTCTCAAACAGTGATCTAAAAAAGGAGATTGCTAAATTAATGGTCATTACTGTAGCCTCAGATTCTCTTAAAAAGAGTGCTAGTTTCTTAATTGCTGAGTCGTACTGGACACAAGAGTGGAGGCCACTTATCTGATTCTAAGAACATGGTATTGACAGGATCAACGTTAGCACCCCTTTGAGCATAAACTTCATAAAGTCCACAAAGCCAGGGCATTTTGGATTTTTGAGGAAGCTGACACAGTCTGAGTTTGTACTACTTGTGTTAGTTTGGACTGGGGATTGGATGTGGCGAAGTTTCAGTTCTAGTAGAAGAGGAAACCAGCTGCTCTTTGGCCAGTAGGGAGCCACTAGAGCTACTTGACCCTTGAACGTCCTCAGTTTGTGGAGGACTTTCAACAACAAGTTCACTGGAGGAACAGATAGATCACCTTCCACCTGTTCCAATCCAATGACATTGCGTCCGTGAAAAGAGCTTGAGGTCCAGGTTGGGAGCTACGTAATGAGGAGCTTGTTGTTGAGCTTGGTTGCGAACAAATCTACCTCCAGACCCGAACTAGTTGGCAGATCCAATTGAACGAGCCCCTGTCTAGGGACCACTCCGACTTTGAGGGGAGTTGTCCTGGAGAGAGAATCTGCTCTGACGTTCGGACCCCCTGCAAGATGGGTGGCAGATAGGTGCCACTTGTTCTTGCAGGCCAAGGAGAAAAAGTGCAACCATTACCTGGTTGATCCTGCTGATTTTGAACCTCCCTGTTTATGCAGTGGACTACCGTGGCGCTGTCCAGAACCAGTCTTATGTGAATCTTCTTGGGGAAGAAGCTTCTTCAAGGTAAGGAAGACCGCCATGGCCTCCAGAACATTTATATGGAACTGGCGGAACATGAGGACCAAGTCCCCTGTACTTCTTGGTGTTGAGAAATATCCTCCCACCCGCTTAATTTGTAGAGGCATCTGTGTGGATAACCAACGCCGGAGGAGGAAATTGAAGGGGACTGACTTGACAGGCTCTTGACAGTCGACCAAGGACGGAGTCGCTTCTTCAAGATGTGGGGAATCAGAGAGACACCTTGTCCCTGAGACTGATATTTGCCCGACTCCGCCACACTCTGTTGATATCCTTCAGTTTCACTTTCAGCAACAGGTCTGTCACGATTAGGCGAACTGAAGGGAGCCCAAGACTTCGTTCTTGGGTCCGCCGAGAGGCCCTTTTGGATTTGAGAAACTGTCTGGTTGCTCTGGCTATCTCCTTCCTCTTGGGAGGAGGAAGAAGAGCTTGTGAGAATTCAGATCCCACTGGATTCCTAGCCATTGAAAACAACTGCTGGGAACCAGGCGGGACTTCTCCTGTTTACACGAAAGCCCAAGGATCCTAGAAAGTTCGACCACCACGGATGTAACTCTCCGGCATTCCTCGGACGCTGGATGCCCAGATGATCCAGTCGTGAGATACGCGCCAGCATAATCCCTTGAGATCGGAGTTGCTGTCAAAATTGGACCGTGTCTGTCAACTTGGTAAAAATCCTTGGGGCTATGTTGAGGCCGAAGGCATCACCTTGAAGGAATATGCCTGCCTTCCGAGCCTGAACCCCAGAAAGGGGAGAACCTTCTCGAACCGGGACGTGATAATAGGCGTCGGAAAGACCTAGAGAGGTGGTTACGGCTCCACAGGGCAGTAGGGTCCGAACTTGGAGACAGTAAGCATCCGAGAAACTTGTCCTAACGAATGTAGGAATTCAGGCGGGACAAGTCCAGAATACTCTCGTTTGTTGGAACCTTTCTTTGGAACACTGAAGAGCCTGCCTTGGAACTTCAGAGACCTCACTTTCCTTATAGCCTGTTTCTGTGGAGATCCTCCACAAAGTCCTCAAAGATCCTTGGTCGTAGCCTGATAAAACTTGACTGGTGGAGGGGATTGTCGATCCAACTCCAGCCTAGGCCCTTGGAAACTATACTCTGAGCCCAGGGACAGAAGGTCCACCGAGCTCGAAAATGGTACAGCCTCCCGCCCACAGGATGTATGTCATCGGTCCTGTGATTGCTTCCCCCTCTGGAGCCTCTACCTCCCCTGTTCCTGGGAGAGGAGCGGGGCTCCCCTTCCCCCGAGCGAAGCCACGGGGCTTATTGCCTCTGGTTGATTGTCTGGGGCATGAAATTTCCCCAAAAATATGCAGGATTGAAAGCTGGGGAGGAGACATAGGAAGGAGCAGCCAAAGACTGATGTGCCGGGTTTACCAGGACATACTGAGGTGGAGGATGGGAGGAAGAGGTCGAAGGTTGACTTTGTAAAGGAACCTGGACCAAGGACTGAGCTGGAAGACGTTTGAAGTGTTTAAATTCCTTACTGGACTTGGTAGGAGGGCTGGCAAGATCAGACTGTTTCCTTTTATAGGCAGGCCCCAACATTTTGCGGAGGCTTTGATTGACCCTAGCTGCCTCAGATAAGACTGCATCAACTTCTTCTTGTGGGAAAAATTAGCACCCCAGATCGAACTCTTAAGAAGCTTTTAGGTTCATGCCGAACTGTGGCTGCTGAAAGATGTGCTTCCGGCAGGCCAGTCGGGCAGTCATAAAGTCAAACAGATCTTGTTGAAAACTTCGCCAAGAGAGATTTCGTCAAGACCTGGAATAATGGATCTTCTCTGTAAACCAAAGAAGTTGCTTCCGCTAAAGCCAAAGAGTTCAAAGACCTGTCAGAAACCTTTCCTTAGTATCAGCCTCTGTTTTCAAGAGCGACTCTGGGATCTTAGGGAGCTGCTCACTGAACAGATCAGAGGCGCAGTCTGGGTCAAGCCGAGTCACCGTAAACGTAAAGGGCTCCCTTCCAGAAGTCGGTGCCTCCGGGAAAGGCGAACGATGTAGGGTCCGTCTCACGGAGATGAGGAAGGGGTTTACCTTCAAAGCAAGCCTGGCTAGTCAGGAGGCCACTTTCGGCGCAAGGGAGAAGGAGAACGTCACTGAGAGTGAACATAGTGAACACTCCCTTAGCTGGTGTGAGCTTAGTGTTCTCCGCTTGCCACTCCTTAAGGGTCCTCATCAAAGACGACTGGGCTTGGTCCCTAGGATAGATGACCGTCTCCTTAGGGACTTTATCAGACCTGTTCCAAACCTCTCCCTTCAGCCTGGCAAAACCAGTGTAGGGAGATGTCAGGTCCGGAGGATAGAACTCTAACTCTTCCACTCTCCTCGTGCCTAAACCCTCTATGGTAAGAGTACCTGAATTACATATACGGGGGCATAAAGGGCGAGGCCAAGGATTCCCTAGATCGAAGGGAGGGAGAGTGGAAGGGTCAGGAACAGAATGTCTAGAACGTTGTTGAGATTCCACCTTCTTGAAAGAGAATGAAAAGAAGAAGCAAGACCAGACAGCTTACTGTCTACCCTCGCGTCGATCTTCTCAAATCTCGTGGCGATTCTTTCCAGGAACTGTTCAAAAGAACTGAAGTGTATCCAAAGAAGGAGGAGGGGAACTACCTGAGCGTGATTGAGGCTCCGCCTGGGACCCGGAAGGGGAGGCTGTACTCGTCGACGAACGGGGCTCGTTGTCCGTGCTGCCGCGGAAAGACCCCATATCGGCCTGCGGAGTAGATTTAAACAACAGAAGATATATATTATAGTAAAAAATTTAATATGTCAGAGTTGGAATATGCTCTCTCGAACAGCAATAAATCTGCTCCTGGAGGTGACAATATTTGTTTTGAGATGATCTGGCACTTAGCACCTTTGGCAAAGTCATACTTATGATTAGAGTTTTATAATCATTTATGGCTTTGAAATCTATTTCGAGATGAATGCCGTAAAGATATTATGATTCCTATCCCCAAACCTGGAAAGGATCCCAGTAATGTAAATAATTATGTACCAATTTCTTTAACAAGCTGCTTATGCAAATTGTTTGAGAAAATGGTAAATGCTTGACTAACATGGCACATTTGAGAAAATAAAATTTTGACTCCCACTCAGTTTGGATCACAGTGTAACAGATCTACATTAGATTCTCTCTGTAACTTAGAAGACCATATACGTAGAGGTTTTCAACAAAAACAAATTACTGTAGCTGTCTTAATTGACATTGAAAAAGCATACGATACTACATGGAGGTATGCTGTATTAAAAACTTTACAAAACAACAACATCCGTGGACATTTACCTAGGTTTATACAAAACTTTTTGACGAATCCCAGTTTTCAGGTGAGAATTGATGATGTTCTGTCTGGAACATTTCCTCTTGAAAATGGTGTTCCACAGGGAAGTGTCCTTGGTGGCACACTGTTTACTTTAGCAATTAATGATATCAGTAATACTCTACCTATTGATATTAAAAGTAACCTGTATATGGATGATTTTGCCATATATTATTCAGCATCTCGAATAAAACATGCAGAGCAAATCATTAATAAAAGCATAATAAAAATTGATGAATTGGCCTCATCTGTAGCTTTAAATTTTTCATAGATAAAACTCTAGCAATCATTTTTATAAGAATAAAAAGTGGAAAAAAGGGGAAGAAATAGGCTTAAAAATCAGAAACCATAGTATACCTGTTGGCCAAACAGCAAAATTTTTGGGATTAGTATTCGATACTCACTTGAACTGGAAAGCCTACATAACATACGTAAAATCTAATGTAAAAGAGCATTAAATCTAATTAAAAAAACTACTTGGGGAGCCGATAGACATACCGTTACTGTACTGTATAAAACAACAGTTCTGTCCATCATTGATTATGGAAGCGAAGTATATGGCTCAGCATCGGACACAGCGCTGAAAATGTTAGACCCTGTTCATAATGAAGGCCTTAGAATATGCTCAGGAGCCTTTAGATCATCACCAAAATCATCTTTACAAGTGGAATTTGGTGAACTGCCTCTGCCTCTCCATAGAGCGCTAGAGTAAGAGTAACAATGAAAAGTGCTCAGAGGATTCAGACAAGTGATTCTCCAGCAAAAAAATTAGTTGAATTAAGGGATGTATTTATAAATAACCATCCACCACCTTTCCCAATTAGAACTAGAAGATTGTTTGAGTTGCTGAATATAAATATACAAGTGCCTTTAATACTAAAATCACCTCCTCCCTGGACAATGAATAAAATGAGAATTTGCACACACATCAAGTATTTATCAAAAAGTAACTCATACACCAGAACACCATAGACAACTACAATAGAGCATATAAGCCGAAAAGGTCCACATTACATAATATACAGTACAGGCAGTCCTCGGTTATCGATTCCGTTCTGGGGGTGTGATGATAACTGAAAATCGCCACCGACCGAAAATCGGCAATTTCTGGCATTTTTTCGGCGATTTTCAGGGTTATCGGTGACGAAAAGTGCCGATTTTCAGTTATCAGCGCCTCTTTTAGGTATGTATCAGCCCCAGTACCCAATTATTGGCGCCAATAAGTGGAAATTGGCGATTTTCAGCGCCGAAAACTGCTGATTTTCGTCACTAGACAAGCGCTGAAAACCGGATGGCCATTAACTGACCCCGCCATTAACCGGGGACTGCCTGTATACAGATGGATCTAAACCAGAACACAGAGTGGGATATGCTGCAGTGTCCCAAGACAAAACTTATCAGTTTTATCTTCCTAATAATGCTTCGGTATTTACAGCAGAATTGTCTGGAATTGCATCAGCCATAAAAATAATTAAAAAAACACCATTCAATAACTTTTGTGATTTTTAGTGACTTGAGAAGAGCTATAGAAGCTATTCAGAGTTACAAATAAAAAAAATAATAGTACGACAAATTAAATTATATAACCATAACTTTTATAATAAGGGAAAAAATGTAGAATTATGTCAAAGGAAATGAAGATGCAGACAAAGCAGCCAAAGAAGCATCTCACATGACATGACAAGATCAAATGTGAATATCCCTGTTACTGATTATGTAACACACATAAAAACAGGTATCATAAATAAGTGGCATTATATATGTGATGAAGAACCTAAAAGTAATAAATTGAAATAAATAAAACCTAATGTTAAAAAATGGAGTTCATCATATCAGAGAGAGAGACACGCACAAGTTATTCTAACACATCTCAGAATAGGCCATACTCGTCTGACACATGGGCACTTGATGAGCAGCCCACGTGGCCCGGCTCCCAAGTGCTCAGAGTGCAGGGTGATAATAACGGTCAGACGTTTTATGTGAGTGTCCAAAGTATGACCAACAGCGACTGTCAACTTTTGGGAATAAATCAATAAATGAAATTTTGTCAGAATCTTTTACAGTTTCAGTTGTTCCGATTTTGTTGTTCATGAGGAACTGTGGTTTGATAGATAAAATATAGAAATAAGTACTATAAACAATAAAAGCGCAAAAACAGCATTTGTCGAATTTAAATTAAAATTTTGAAAAATATTACTACTTATGAATTTTAATATATCTTTTTAGTGGGAAGCATGAGTAAATGTATTTATTGTGTGTATGTGTTGCAGTATGAGAACATGAGCCTATGTGGTATTTTATCCTAATCCTTTGGGCCAGCCCTATAAGAGCCTTCTTCTTCCGCCAGGAAGAAGCGAGCAATCGCACCCTTTCAGCCCTCTTTCCAGTCTGGTAAGGGGACAAGACAAAGAAGAAGAAGAGGAAACGCTAGGGGCGGCGTTCCCCTCCAGCTGCTGCAATTTGGGGAGGGGGTGCCTGTTGAGCCATTGGGCAACATGGCAGCAATACGGAGCCAAGACCTGGATAGTGGATGTCCTTCGGAAGGGATATCTACTCCCCTTCAAGTCTTGGCCACCCCCTCACCAGCTCTCCGGTCCGTCTCCATACCTACGTTCCTGGTTCAATGAAGGATCTCGCACTCACACAAGAAGTGCAAGCCATACTGAACAAGGGTGCTGTGGAAGTTGTGTCTGATTGGTCCCCAGGCTTTTACAACCGTGTCTTTCTTGTGGAGAAAACTTTGGGGGGCTGGAGACCAGTCATAGACCTCTCTCCCCTGAACAGATTCATTGGCCAGACTCGGTTCGCAATGGAGACAGCTCGTTCTGTGCTCGCCTCCATCAGGGAGGACGATTTCATGCTTACGGTGGATCTGATGGATGCTTATTTTCAAATACCCATCCATCCTTCCTCCCACAAGTACCTTCGCTTTATCCTTGGGGAGATGGTGTTCCAATTCAAGGCACTCTGTTTCAGGCTCTCGACCGCTCCCCAGGTATTCACACAAGTGTTCACCTTAGTGTCAGCTTGGGCCCATTCGCATGGGATATCTCTATTGAGGTATCTCGACAATTGGTTGGTCCTGGTGAGCTCCTGCTCGCAGTTGCTTCAGGACAAGGATTGGCTCCTTGAGTTTTACCACAATCTAGGGATCGTGATAAATCTCGAGAAGTCTTATCTCACCCCCAAGCAGAGAATAAAGTATCTGGGCATGCTGATAGATATGGTAGCAGCAGGAGTCTTCCCCTCAGTCTCTCGTATCAGCAGGTTCAGGAAGGCAGCACAACTGTTCCTGCCTCGACAAGAGCAGCCAGCTCGGCAATGGCAAGTCGTCGTTGATCACCTGTCGTCATTGGAGAAGCTGGTCCCTCATGGGCGTCTACACCTTCAGTCCCTGCTGTGGCAACTGAGGGAGTATTGGTCCCAGCCTTGAGACCCCCCAGTCCTTTCTCATCCCTCTTTTGGAGGAGGTGAGAGAGGACCAAGACTGGTGGATGAACAACAGGAACCTCTTAATAGTAGTATGCCTACGTACTCCCCCTCCGGACATGCTTCTGTTCTTGGACACATTGACCGAGGGATGGGGCGCACACCTGGAGGAGTTGCTGACTTCAGGAGTGTGGCACCAAGACGACAAGCACCTTCACATCAACATCCCGGAACTCAAGCCACCTTCCTGGCTTTCCAAGAGTTTCAGGATCGATTGATGTGACACTCCATGGTGCTGATGAGCGGCCACACCACAGTAGTGGCATATGTCAACAAGCAAGGGGGCCTGGTGTCCCTTCCCCTTCATCAGTTGACAATGCAGGTGCACCATTGGGCTTGGCCCACTTGGTAGGGCTGTCAGCCAGGTATGCTCCAGGCAAGAGGTAGTGGCAGACAAGCTCAGCCGCCAGAATCAGGTGATAGGGACAGAATGGTCCCTTCACCCAGACATCACAGAGAGGTTGTTCGATCTGTGGTTGCGCCCAGTCACAGATCTGTTCGCTACCCAGCACAACAGGAAACTTCAGGTCTTCTGTTTGGTTGTGCTAGACCCATGGGCCGCTGCGGAGGATGTGGTCCAACACCCGTGGGACAACCTTGACATCTATGCCTTTCCTCTGTCTTGTCTGACTCGCAGGGTGATCAGCCAAGTGATGATCACCCCGAATCTGAGGTCCCGAATGGCCCCAGGCTGTTTGGTATCCCAACCTGCTAGCTCTTCTTTCCGAGGCACCGAGAGAGATTCCTCCCTGGCCAACCTGCTGTGTCAACCCCATGTAGAGCTGTACCACCAGGCAGTGCAGTCCCTGTGTCTTCACGGCTGGTGGTTATCCAGCATCTCCTGCGAGCGAGAGGCTGGACACCTCAGGCAGTCCTCTGCAGTAGTACCAGGGAAAGCGGTCCATCTTCTGTGGTTGGTGTCGTAGACGGGGTATCTCTCCTGTTGCAGCTACTGTTCAGCAGGTCACAGACTTCCTCTTTCTTTGCCAAGAGAAGCTTCTCTCCTTTTCAGCCATAAAAGGCTACAGAGCCGCAGTTGGCCTAGTCTTGCAGCTGAAAGGGATAGATATCTCCTCTTCTTTTGAGATTTCTCTACTGATGAGAGGCTTAGAGAGGTGTTGTCCACCCAGGGACCTCAGGCCCCCTGCGTGGGATGTGACTTGTTCTAAGGAGCCTGACTCGTGCACCATACGAGCCTTTACAAGAGTCGTCAGACAGGGAAGACCGTCTTCCTGCTTTTCCTGGCACCAGTGAAGAGGGTAGAAGAACTTCACAGACTTTCCTTTGATGTTAAACACTCGAGGGGTTGGGGATCAATTACGCTCAATTTTGTCCTGGACTTTGTAGCAAAGACTCAGAACCCATTGGTCCCTGATGCTAGGTTCGAGTCCTTCACGATCCCCTCCCTAGAGGACTTTGTTGGTAATGACCCAGACAGGATGCCGCTTTGTCCTGTTAGAGTGTTGTGGCGCTATCTGAAGAGAACCCGCCGTCTCCGGCCTAAGTGTCGACCTCTGTTCGTTAGTGCTGGCTCGACCAAGAAAGAGGTGTCCAACAACACGATTTCTTTCTGGCCTCGTGAGACGATTAGGAGAGTGTACACTGCTGCTGGAGAAGACGACACCGGTACCTTCTGCGTGAGAGTTTACGAAGTCCAGAGGATTGGTTTGACCTTCGTCTTCAGGAAGAACCTGTCGGTTCCTCAGGTACTGAAAGCGGGGGTGTGGTCTCAACAGACCACTTTCACGTCTTTCTGCCTTCAGGATATTGCCCACAAGTCCTTGGACACCTTTTCCGTGGGACCTGTGGTGGCTGCTCATAAAGTGTGCAGCTTACCTGGCTCTTCTTAACAGGACAGGTTGCATCTCGCCTAGGATGTGCAGTTGTGGATGTGAGAATGAGTGTGGGAGTGACTGGTCTCTCCTTCTTCTCTTCCCCTGGCTCTCTTCCTGCGGGCAGATAACGGATATGCCATTACATACTGGATCTGGCGGTCGATGCAGGTAAGCATACACTTCAAGCTTCCATTCTATTTCCTTTCAGGATCATAGAAGCAAACCCACTCCTTCCTCTAGCAAGGGGGGGAAGGAAACCATGACAATAAGACAAACCCGATACATATATTTGCCTTACTGTTGCCAACTTTTTAAGGTTCATTCTAGCCTATTTTGGAATGAAGTTATGTCTTCCTCATTCTTATGAAAAAGCGTAGAAGTATGACAATTGATCTCATGTTTCTTACAACCCGATCACTTCATCAGAGGCAGGTTTTCCCTTCCTCACTCTCTCGACCAGAAAGGGAACCGAAGGTGTAGTGAACTCCAGTCAGTTCGTAGAGACTCATTCAGATTCCACCCCCTAACCAGTGAGTCTTCCTAATGTAAAGGACTGATGGTTTGTATATCGTGTCGGAACTAATAGCAGTTTTTTAAAAATAAATTGTATTTTTTATAACTATACAAACCTGAGGTCCTGTACATTACATTTTCATGCCCACCTCATGCCACCCCTCAATCTGACACCTGGGCTGAAAGGCAAATTGGAATGTTTAAATCTGGGCAAGGGGACTCCCGCCTCCCAGACGGTAGTTAACTGCCTAACCACCTTGTTCGAAAGTTCAATGGCCGTTTCAGGCTTCTCTGAAAGTAATTCCTAATGTAAAGGACCTCAGGTTTGTATAGTAAGGAAAAATACAATTCACTTTAAAAAACTGTGATATTTGAGATGCACTTTCAGATTCAGGAGAATGATTTGCTTACCTGTTAAAGGAAAGCTAAGAAGCCAAAATAGCCTCTACCTCATTAGCTTTCAGGCTCAGTTTGTCACTCACTTCGTTCGGCAATCGGCCCACTGGAGGTATAATAGTTCTTCACTTCTAAATTTTTTCTGGAAGTCAAAACAGTTTAAACATTTTGCAGTACCTTGGGACCATTATTAGTAACTGGCATGGCACTGAGGGAGGAAGCAGAGGATTTTCTCCTTTTATCTCTTCACCGTGTAGTAAGGTGCCAAATTTTTTGGGGAGCTGGGGGGTTACAATGTACCTGAAACACCCACCACTCCCAGTGGATGGGTAGTTGTTTATTTTCAGTGTAGGTGACAAAGTTGTTTGGTTGTTTTTATTTTTTGGTTTTGCGCCCAGGGCAAGGGCACTTAACAATGCTGTGCCAACCAAAGGAATACTCCTTCGCAGCAAAGCTCCCACTTGAGTAAAAGTGATCCTTGGGTATACTGCCACACCACTACAAGTTAAGATGGGCACCAACCAGAGGTAGTATTTTCCTGCAATGGCTCTCTTAGCTGATAAGGGAACAACTACATTAAGCAATTGGAGTGCTACCACGAATTTCAAATTTAAGCTGTCGCATGAGTGGAAAGTATAGCTGTGTAATTACTGTACTTGGTAATTATATATGAAACTTAATTTTATTATGAAAATATTTTTGTGTATAACCATGTTTATTTCATTCTTTGTAAAGCATATGTGTTACATGTTCGTGACTGTCACTTATGGCTCGCTGAGAGATTTGGTGTAGATTAGTAAGAGTTTATAAGAAATAGCAGAACATTTTTGGGGTTAAAAAAAGGTAAAGAAAAAGTTTTCACCAAGTATAGGATAGTGTAGGAAGAAGTTAGCCATTTTCCATAACATATTTTTGTGTATTTTAATATTTTAAACAAATGCCTCTTTCAGTATTCTGCATTTTCAAAAGTTATCCAGAAGAAGCCATTTGGTAACCTAATCCAAAATTTGCACCCAATTGTGCCAATATCTGGGTTAAAATTTAGTGGCTTAGTGATGAGTGTCAGTTGCAGACACTACAGTATTGAAATCTAAATTTATTTCTCAATCTATGCTAGAATTGGTTTTGAACTTAAACATTTCCCATTGTGTGATTAGTATTATTGCATTGTTAACAAGTATTTCTTAAAGCTGAAATGGTGACATCTTTTTTTCCACAGAAGGTACATCATCATGGGAATGTGTTGCACTGGATGGGCAGCTTGTGCCACATGGGGAAACGTTTGTTCCGGGTCCTGATTATTGTACAGTCTGCAAATGTGAAGAAGGGAAACCTCGGTTGTGTCAGGCTGTCCTTTGCCAGCCTCCACAGGTAATATTTGATGGTGTAGACTAGTTGCTATTTCTATAGGAATGGTAGGGCTTTTTCCTTGATTTATTAGAGATTCACCATGGGGACTTTCTCTGGTCTCTACATTTTGTACAGAACTTGAGAATATTAATCATTTTTTATTTTGGTGTTTTTAGTCTTTAATGAGGTTGCTTACTAGAAACGAAAGTGATAGAATTGTTTTCCTGGTTTCATTTAACTAGTATCTTTATTCCTAAAGTTTTCTCGTACAACATTGCAGGACTGTAAATCTTTTCGTGTTGGTAAATCATGCTGTGATTTTATCTGCTTGGATGACATGCTACCGAAGTTACCTGGTGATGGCAGCGGACCAAATGCAACAACTGACCTTGGTCTCCGCATGGTAGCTTCAGCTGTGACAGCTATATTGTCCCTTGCTTTACTTCTGTTTCTCATTCATCGACTTCGGCAACGTAGATTGAGAGGTTAGTTAGTTAGTTACTTAGTTTTATAATGTTTATTAGACAACATGAACTGGAAGGTGTGTATTATCAGGTATTATTTGGAATGAATCTTACTTTTAAAGTTAGCTTATACAGTATCTTAGTGCCGTTCCGTGTTATCGGCATATAAAAAAAAAGACACGTGGCTGACCTGTTAGAATGTCTGTAATCACCTGTTTTCCCCACTAGGTGGCATTAGAATGTGTGTTCTTGGCAGAATTCTTCTTGCCACGTCCTTGTCCACAGTGAAATTTGGCTGTACAGTAATAATCTTGGATATTTCTGGCTGTATTTCTCCTGTATGGTACTGTGCTTGTTTTGTATTTTGAGCTGTGTCATCTACAGCAAGCAGAGATAGAACCATTAGGCTATTTTAGAACTTGTTTTGCTTCAACTGAATGTATTCAGTTAGCCATGATGGCCACACAGTGTGTGCTTCATGTAGGGATAATGAGCGTGAATTTTCTTCTCGCCACAAAGAATGTAAGGAATGGTCAGATGAGAGAATGAATAGTTTTGTGAAGTATCTGAAGATGTGAGAGGCCAACAAGTTACGTAGGCAATTAGGTTCATCCATAAGCCTTCTTTATCCATTTCTTCTGCCAGCTTTGCTCCTTCTACTCCTCTATTGCTCAACGAGTCTGATTCCTCATTTACTCCTTATGCTCTGCCTTCTAATGCTCCCTGTATAGTTTAGGAGGAAAAAGTAGTTAAACTTGAAGAAGATATTAGTTTTCTGTTATCATCAGTTAGATATTTAACAGTATATTTGGCTAAAGATTGCAATTCCCCCATAGTGATCATCTTTTTTTTGGTTTCCCCCCTGATAGAGAAGGTGACAAAGCCTTCATCTGCCTGTAGCCCACCCTTTGGACTGCCCTGTATCAGTTGGTCTTCTGTGCTGGCAAGGAACCATGGCATGTTTTGGGACAAAGGTCTGTGCCCTTCACCACCTTTCTCTCAACTGTCTACCGTCTCAAAATTGACATGTTCTCCAAAAGATTTATTCAGGAGAGTTAAGCACTCATGCCAACCGACTCATGAGTTATCATCTTCTGGTGAGAGTGACAGAGATGTATGCGAGCCTGTTGAGTTATTTAGGGGTTTTAGACATATTCTAGTCCCCGGGTTATGTTAGACTCGGCTTACGTTGTTCCGAGGTTATGCTGCTCTTCAAGTATATTATCAAAAATTATTTCCCATGTTACAGTGCTTGTTCTGGGTTTACGTCACCAGTCCGACAGAAGACTGAAACTTTAATATGGCTCCAAAATGGCAGAATGGTAAAAATTTCAAGGTTTTTATGAAAAACCTCGAGATTTGATGAAAAGCTGAATCAAAATGCAAGTTATGTCGTTTTCAAGACACCCAAAGGATTAAAAGTAAGGTTTTCTCATGATTTTCGACGATGCCTTGGGTTACGCTGTTTTTCAGCTTATGTTGCTGCGTCGGAGTGGAACCCCCACAGAACCCCAGGGACACTCTGTATTCTTATCATTTCTATCACGGCTCATACTTCGGCTATAGCTCACACTTCTACTTCTGTCCTGCCTAATCTTACTACTGCTTCGATTTATTCCCCCTGAATTCCTCCACCTCTAATCATTACATTCTTATTCAACCCTCTTACAAAATTGGTCATAGTGTTCAAAGGATAGCCTACCACTGCATTCTGGTACGACCCACATTCTGTCTAACCCTGAAATCAATGCACTCTCCCTATATACACTTGACTTTTGTTCCTCCTGTCTTCCACATCCTCGAACTCAAATCTTCCACTAACTTCAGCACCTTATTCCACTTCAATCGCACACTCTTCCATCTTTTCTTTTCCTTCTGCTTAGCATTCACAAACTCTGTTGCACGTTCAGGAATGGTAGCCAGAAACTTCTTCACCAACATCTTATTATCATTTATGTCTTTAGCCCCTTACTTTTTCCTAGTTAATGTTTCAAGCCAAAGGGCATACTTTGACACTCCTTTCCCATCTGTACATCCACAAACTCATTCCTCCTCTTATACCTTATTTCCTCTTTCACTCTTTTTCACAACCTCTCACTTCTGTCTCCCAACACTCATAATTGTCTGGTCAGTTTACCTTCTAGGAACTCTCCCAATCCTTGCAGCTAATGCTGCGTGTGATCTCCATACTTTTCCAAGCAGTATCTTTCATAATCCTTAAAAATGTGAGTGATGTCCCTCTCACTTGAAATGTAGTATTTTAAAAGTTCCTCATTGGATGGGTCGGTATAGTTCTCGGCTAGCATTCTGTTGGGCCCGCGTTCAAGTCACCGGCCGGCCAGTGAAGAATTAGAGGAATTTATTTCTGCTGATAGAAATTTATTTCTCGGCATAATGTGGTTCGGATTCTACAGTAAACTGTAGGTCCCGTTGCTAAGTAACCAATTGGTTCTTAGCCACGTAAAATAAGTCTAATCCTTTGGGCCCGCCCTAGGAGAGTTGTTAATCAGCTCAGTGGTCTGGTTAAACTAAGGTATAATTACTTTTTTTCTTGCTTACTTTTTTTCCTGATCTTAGGTACTTCCCTTAGCACTAGGCTTCTCTATAGCTCTTTCACTTCATCATCACTCAACCTTTATATCTCTTTATCTGTTTCTTCACTCAACGTGTGATTCACAGCTGTCCTCACCCGACCAAGTATGCAGTGAGTCCGTACTCTCATTTAACTTGTAAACTGTGTCTGTCCTTTTTTTGGTCTTACTTTGCTTTACACTCCTCCTGTCTTTCTCTTTTCTAACTTTTACACCCTTATCCTTTCGTACAGTTTTTCCTATCCTTTGCACTGTCTTCCCCTGCTACAATCGTTTTCCTATCTTCATCCCCCTTCAGGTCTGGGGTTAATTTTATCATTTCAATACACTCCCTGAACACCTGAATTAGCCCTGGTTACCTACCAGCCCGAACTATATCCCCAACTCATTACCCACTAAGTGGGTAATTAACTGTCAGCGTTACCAACGCTTACTGGAAAATCCTGTCAAATGAGTTACCTAGCGTACCGTTGGCAACGCTGCTGCAAGTCCCGGCTGTGTTTGGCCGAGAACCCCAATTGCTTTTTGTTCGCCGTGCTGCTAGGACTTGTCCTACATCAGGCGAATTTTTGGTTATAAGCCCGACCCCCTTATTTTGGTTTTTTGGATTGGATAACGACTTGGACTGGTTTTGATCGCCCCCTTCTCTCCTGGATTGTTCTTTCTCTGGATTTTTTTTTACCTTCTCTCCCGTTTTGACTTGGCCTGGCTTGGATTTTGAAATGGATAAAATGGATAAGACACCACCCTTGGACAACTCCTTGGCTTCCACATCTGCTCCTGCCGTGACGACGGAGATCGCTACCGCTGGAGAAACTGCAGCCCATCGTTCGTGCACCGCCTGCAAGAAAAGGATGAGGACCCTTAAAAACGACAGACATTCTTTGTGCATAAATTGCAGGAAGGTACAATGTAGCGTCACATTGCGATGTGACGAGTGTAGGTCATGGTCGACAACACAGATGGAAGATTATCTCAAGTATAGGAAATCATTAGCTTCTAAGAGTAAACGTAAGGACTCAGCGGTAGAGACTCAGGGTTTTGACAGAGAAGCTTTAGAGTCAGAATTATTTAGGAAATTAGAAGACAAATTGTCAGCCAGCATGTCTAGTTTGTTTTCAAGTTTCATGTCAAAACTAACAGATAAAAGATCAGGAAAAAGTTAATAGGGACACAGAACCTAATCGCTCTTTTTCAGCTCCTCTGCCTGTTCCAGAACCAGCCCTAACGGGTGCCGGGGGTCATGGAGAACCGCAAACCTCAAAGGTAGGATCTACCGCCCCTCGGCGCGAGCAGGCAATGTCAGCAGCAGATTTCCCCCTTTCACCCTGGTAACGTAAGTCCTAAGGTAAAATCTAATTTAGGATTGACGCAGACAGTTAGAGATAGGACGGTAGTAGAGAATCAGGAAGATAGGTTGAAGGTGCAGTCGAGTCAGGTGTCATTAAGGTTGCGGCTCCTTGTTGGATCCAACAGCGGTTCTTTTTCCCGCAGTAGGCTCTCTGCAACAAAAAGGTTGCGAAATCGGTAGAGGATGATTCAATTTTGGTTCCTAGCTCTTCTGGTGTGGATAGGTTGGAAAGTATCCCTTTCTCTTCTAAGTTTCTGTTTCCCCTCGGACAAACCTTCGTCCCTTTCAGAGTCCAATTCAATAGATCAATTGCTGAACATTGCAGAGTATAATGCTGATCTGTTGGGACTCTCTAAAGGCTACAGATCTTTGGTCAGAAATTGTTTTAATATTGGGTTTTCCAACATTTTTGAGCATGTTTTGAAAAATCTACCTGAATTCACAAATGATGCTTTACAGGATTATCAGGGGGGAACAGAATCGGTCTATTTTCTTTCCTTAAAATCTATGGCCTCTTCTGTATCCACAGACATCTCTTCCCCTATGGTTTCAAAATCTTCTATGGCTTTTTCTCAACCTTCCGTTTCAGGTCATTCTTTGGGGAGACTTTCGGTTTCTTCTCTCACTCATCCGAGCTCTCTACCATTAACGGACTTGCCTTCGGGACAATCTTCCACAAATCATATGACTTCTCATCCTCCGGAGCTAGTTGCTGCGGCATCTGGCAGTGCGACTGTTCCCGTATTCAATGTTTCGGCTCCGGTAGTCTCAACAAACACTCCGGTAGCTAGGTTTACTGGTAACCTATCATCCACAATCGCTTCGGGTTCGGCACCTCGCAGTTTCCCATGCGAAACTCCTGTGAGCTCCGGCCCGTCTGGTGCGTTCTCTACATGTATGACGTCATCGGCAAGGTCTCCGGTAGTTACCCCGAGTGTGGCTTCTTCTCTCTTCCCTCCTACTGTACCTCCCTTCTCTACCTTTCCAACAGGTGTCTCTGTTCTTCCGGTTAGGACGGTTTTTGTAGGTTCGGGTTCAGTTGCGGGTCAGCAGGAGTTTTTCCCACCTTGTTCTGCTTCTGCAAATTGCAGAGTGTCTGCTGCTGCGATTTCTCATCCGCATGCTTCTGTTATTCAGCCTAGTTCGGCGTGGTTGGCGAGTATTGCGGCTTCTCCGTTTTCTGAGGTGGGCGTGGTTCGCCCAGGTGTGTCTGGCTCAAGCGTAGCTCCACCATTGTTGGAGAGTGCGGGTTTTGCACAACCCTTCTCGGCTGCCCGCAACATTGCGGCTGATTCCCCAGGTGTTCGTCTTGCTCACTCAGGTATTTCGTGTTCCAGGTTAACTGATCCAGCATTTTCTAGGGGTCAGCCTGTCTCTGTTCCTGTCTCGAATCGGTCGGATCTTTCTGATAAGGATTTCTCTTGCGAGGAAGAGGATCCGGTACCGGAAGCCTGTTCTCCTTCAGCGAACGAGAATGAATACAAGCGGATGGTGGACTTCATTCATGCTCTTTACCCACAGTCCAAGGCTCCGGAAGAACCTTTTCAACCTAATCAGGCGATGTTCGAGTCACTGTTTGCGACGAAACCAGTGGTGGCTCATGCACCAAAGAATCTAGTTTGGTTTGGCCGTGTCGAGCAGGCATTGAGGGAGGCGGACGGTAGGTTAGCGGCATTAATTGGGTCAGGTAGGCAGGATTCCACCTTGCTTCCTTCTCGTAAGGGTTTTTACAAGGTTGCGGGTAACCCTTCTGCGGGTGTTAGGGTCCCTCTTAATGAATCAGTGGAAGCTCTTCTATCTAGGGTCCCTTCTTCGAATCGTTTGGTTTCTGTCACGGCGAGAGAAGCGGGTATTTTGGAAGACACTTTTCGTACTCAGTCGGAGGCTCTATCCCATTTGATGTGGATGTTATCTGGTTTAATGGGGTTCCTTAAACAGGACGGTTATTCTCCTCGGACCCGGTTTTGTTCGACAACCTCATCACTTCGGTGTCAATGGGACTGGCCTATCAGGCAAACATTTCGGCCAGTTGTACGACCTTCTTCGGTAAGAAAAGGTAGGATTTCTTTCTGAACCATCTACCTCGGCATTATCCAGATATTCACAAAATGGCTCTGTTGAGAGCACCTTTGGCGCTCAGTAACAGTCTTTTCAGGGAGGAAGATGTAGCGTCGATGGTAAATTTCGTTTCCTCTTCTTCAGCTGTCGAGTCACAGCAAGCCATGATTCGAGTGGCAGCACAGTCCTCTAGATCTCCGAGAGGTTCCAGGATGACATCACCAGCCAAGTGGACGTTTCCAAATCACCAACCAGGTCCCCTAAGAAAGTCCGCTTCTCATCCAAGACTTCAGCTTCTGCTTCAGATCCAAACCTTCTGTCCTTAAGAAGGGTTTTCGGAAATAGGAGACACTTCCCTCGTCTGCACCTGTAGGAGGTTGCATAGCTCCATTCTGGGAAACCTGGAAGGAGTATGGCGTGGAGAGTTGGGTAGTGGAGGTGTTAAGGAGGGGGTGCAGAGTCCCTTTTCGTTCTCTTCCTCCCCTATCCAGCTCACTGGTTCATCTTCCCAGTTATTCCCCTTCCTCCATCAGGGGAATAACGTTAGCAGCAGAAGTCCAAGCCCTCTTGGAAAAAGGGGCATTAGAACCCGCTCCTTCTTCCCCAGGTTTTTACAGTCGGATTTTTGTGGCTCCAAAGTCGGGAGGATCTTGGAGACCCATCATAGATCTCTCGAGTCTCAACCGGTTCATCATCTCCCCGAAGTTTCATATGGAAACTTCTCAGTCGGTGCTGCGGTCGGTCCGGAGAGATGACTGGATGATTTCAGTGGACCTCAAGGGCGCTTATCTCCAGGTTCCGGTCCATCCAGAATCTCGGGAGTTCCTTCGATTCTCGGGTCCAACTGGAACATTTCAGTTCAGAGTCCTCTGCTTCGGTCTGACCACAGCACCTCAAGTCTTTACGAGGGTGATGTCTCCTATTTCAGAGATAATGCATCGTCGGGGTTTCAGGATGAGGCGATACCTCGACGATTGGTTAGTTCAGGCTTCGCCAGTAGAGGAAGTTTTGCAGGCGAGGGACTTCTTACTGAATTTGTGTCAAAAGTTGGGAATACCGAATTTGTGTCAAAAATTGGGAATACGCATCAACTTAGAAAAGAGTTCTTTGATTCCAGCTCAGACAAAAACGTATTTAGGAATAATGATTCAGACGCGTCGTTTGAGGGCTTTCCCGAGTTTTGGCAATTCTGAGCCAACTAGAAACATTCAGATCGAACAGAGCGCAACCTGTGAGCCTATGGAAGAGCTTGCTGGGCAGGATGGCCTCCCTCTCTCTCCTAATTCCAGGGTCTCGTCTCCGGATGCGTTCTCTTCAGGCATGTCTCAGGAATCACTGGGACTTTCGGGAAGAGAACGCGTTCATAGTCTGGGACGATTCTTGCCTGAAGGATCTTCGGTGGTGGTCAGAAGAATATCATCTGACCATCGGCGTAAGATTGGACTCCCCCACTCCAGATTTCCATCTGTGCAAAGATGCCTCGGATCAGGGTTGGGGAGCAACCCTGGAGGAATGTCAGGCCAGAGGCCTTTGGACGAATCTGGATCGGAGGGAGTCCATCAACCACAGAGAACTACGAGCAGTAGAAGAGGCTCTAAGTTGCTTCGGAGATCAGTTAAGCAACAGGACGGTAGTGCTTTTTTGCGACAACGTAACTGCTGTGTCATACCTCAAGAAGGAGGGGGGGGGACAAAATCGCAAATTTTGAATCAAGTCACCCAGAGAATTCTCCGCTGGTGTGAGTGCCACAGGACTACTCTCGTTCCTCAATTTGTGTTGGGAAAACTCAACGTTTTGGCGGACGCCCTAAGCCGATCGCAAGAGGTTCTAGGGGGGGAATGGACGCTAGTGCAGGAGGAAGTTCAACTTTTATTGAAGAAATGGCCAGCAACCATAGACCTGTTCGCTACGAGACTAAACTTTCGCCTCCCAGTATACTTCTCCCCAGTAGAAGATCCCATGTCGTTCGGGACGGACGCCATGTTGCATTCTTGGAACGACATGCAAACATATGCATTCCCTCCGTTCGGAATGATTCAACAAGTGTTGATGAAACTCAGGAACTCCTACAACGCCGAGATGACGTTGATTTGCCCTTTCTGGCCTCAAAGACCTTGGTTCCCGGACCTTCTCGATTTACTGATAGATGTTCCGGTTTTCCTTCCAGAGAGGAAAGATCTTCTCAGACAGCCGCACTTCCATCACTTCCACCGGAACCTCCTCGTGCTGAAGCTAGGTGCGTGGAGACTATCCAGTGAGCAGCACGTCATGCTGGACTCTCTAAGGCAGTGACTCGCCAACTGTCTTTCTGTCTGAGAAGATCATCCAGAAAACTATATCAGGCCAAGTGGGCGGTTTATCGCAGTTGGTGCCGGAACCAAGTTCATCGTATTTCACTTCCAACGGTAGCGAAAATAGCGGACTTTCTACTTTTTCTGAGGAAAGAAAAGAAATTATCGTACTCTACGATCGCCGGTTACAGATCAATGCTTAGTAGTACGTTCCGTTTCCATCTTCCGGAATTGGCGACCAGTAGAATACTTCACGATCTCTTAAGGTCTTTTAAGATAGAACGCCCAGTTCTTCCCTCTTCGGCACCATCATGGGATTTAGCGGCGGTATTGACTCTCCTTAGGTCGTCAGAATACGAGCCATTAGAAGCACTGTCATTAAGACAGTTAACGAAGAAGGTATTATTTATAGTTGCTCTAGCCACAGCTAGAAGAGTAGGAGAGATTCGGGCTGTCTCAAGAACTGTATCTTTCTCAGGAAAGATATTTTTCTGTCATATTTGCCGGAATTCATAGCTAAATCGAATCGAATCGAATCCTTTACCCAGAGCGTTTAGAGTAACGTCTTTAGAAGATTTCGTAGGAGGTGACACTTCAGAAATGCTATTATGTCCGGTCAGGGCGCTGAAGGCTTATTTATTACGCACAGAAAAGATGTTGCCTCGCCGAGAACGCTTATTCGTTTCTCCCAGACATCCTTCACACTCGATCTCAAGAATGCTATTAGTTTTTTCTTAAGAGAGGTGATACAACAAGCGTCGGCTAATTCTTCGACTCTTTCGGAACCATCGAACTCCTCTGAACGCCCAAGAGCTCATAGTATTAGAGGGGTGGCAACATCGTCGGCATTTCTCAAGAATTTCTCAGTGTCGGCAATCTTAGAAGCAGCTACTTGGAAATCAGTATCAGTTTTCACTTCTTTCTACCTTCAGGACATTCAATTCTCGTCGGAAAAGGGTTACTCGCTGGGTCCTTTTGTGGCGGCCAATTCAATTCTTTAATAAAGGGTAGATTAAGGGTGGTGGTGGGGAAAGTAGGGGCAAGGTTAGACAGCATAAGATAGATGAGTAGATTTGTCAGTGAATCGGAATTTTTTATGAAACACAAGATGTTTTACAATTAAATGAGGATAGGTATATCCAGGTGGTTTTCAGCTAGATTTATTCACCCTCTCAGCACAGCATTGATGGCAACGGATGGCAATGATTCGAAGCTCCGACTGCACACTCAACTTATCCTCCGTACATGAGAGGCTACAGTAGCCACATGGGAGGCTCTGTCGTTCCTCCATACATGAGAGGCTACCAATAGCCACATGGGAGGTTCGCCAGGCTCCGCTACATGCGAGGCTTTGATTAGCCACATGGGAGTTAGTTTCCCTTCTTCCGTGGGAGGTTTTCCTTGAATACCACATGGGAAGTAGCTCGACCCAGACAGTACCATGACTCGAGACTGATGTTAAGGGTACTCTCTCCTTTCAGGCATCCCCACCTGCCGAGTAGACTACCAGGTGAGGTTTGTTTTTTATATGCATAGTAGACGATAATGAGTTACCTGCTCACTTGTTGGTAGGTCGGTCTGACTTAATTGAACCCACCTCCACTAAATTTTGTTAATCGGCTAATTCAGGTGTTCAGGAGTGTATTGCAATATGAAGTTTTCATAATAAAACTAATTTTGTAATACTTACCTGAACACCTGAATGATTCCCACCCTCCTCCCCACTTCAATCTGATTAATGAATAACGCAATTGGGGTTCTTGGCCATACACAGCCGGGACTTGCAGCAGCGTTGCCAACGGTATGCTAGGTAACTCATTTGACAGGATTTTCCTGTAAGCGTTGGTAACGCTGACAATTAATTACCCACTTAGTGGGTAATGAGTTGGGGATATAGTTCGGGCTGGTAGGTAACCAGGGCTAATTCAGGTGTTCAGGTAAGTATTACAATATTAGTTTTATTATGAAAACTTCATTTTTCCTATTCTTGTTGCCATTGCATTTCCTAACTCTCGCTAATTCCAGATCCTAATCTTGCATTAAACATCCTTTCTATCTTCTCCTCTAACTACCCCTTCATCTTTCTTTCTGATGCCTCCACCTGTTCCTTAACTAATTCTTTTATTTCCTTCATCATTTTCTTTTAGGTTTTCATTTTACTGCCTTAACTACTCATTTTCTGCTTCTGTCTTCCTTAAGGACTCCCTTAGCAGCTCCACCTCTCACTGTAATCTCTCTATTGTCTTTACCATACTGAACGTCACCTTATTTTATAACAATTCCAAAAATTTCTCTTTGTTTAAACTACTTCCAGTACAACCTTCACCATATACGTTCCCAAAACTGCCATCCTCCCTCTCAAAACTGCTGAACCCCATTACCCTCAGTCCTCTCATACACTGGCCCCACATTGGGCACCAGTTTGTCGTGGTTTGACATACTTGGGAACCAGTGCTGATTATATCAAGAGAGCAGCAATCCAGTGAAGCAGTTTTTGGGGGCAAATAATCTACAATCAACACATTACTACTTTAGTCCTGTGGACAATAGCTCACTGGATTATATCCTACCTATCTATCCATCTAACCTATTTCCATCCAGAGGACACTATATAAATATACAGTATACAGCTCAGTGATTATCAATATACATACATCTGACATACACAATTAAGTAAATACAATTATCTTGGAAAAATAAGGCATCAATCTATAGGAGTCTCAACATAGTACACATATATATGTAAGCAGCTCCTCTTCTTTCTTTTCACACTGGTTAACTCATAGACATTATACCCTTACCCAAACTAAACTTTCTTTTGACAGGTTTTTTTCATGCCATAGGCACCAATTCACTAAGCCCAGCCACACTTTAAACAAGGGGCAGACCTTTCCACAACATTCCTGCGGAGAAAAGTTCCTCATTAACAAAAGCCGGTGAACAGTGGCTCGATAGAAATCAAGTAAAATTCACGGACATATTTTAAAAAATCAAGATTATTTTTTTCAGACGTTACCCATCTTTTAACGCTACACTGTGGATTCCCTGTCTGGTGGCAGTGCCTAGCAGGAAGGATCACACAACAGATAAGAATGGTTAGAAGCTTTTCTCTTAAATAAAGCTTTAGTTTGCTTGGCTAGCCAGGTGTTTTTTCCCAGCTGAACTAACCTACATCCTTTATTAGTGTGGTAGTCAGCAAACATTAACAGGAGGTAAGATTTATTCCAAATACTAATGAGAATTTTCATAATAAAATTAATTATTTGGATGCTTACCTACTGTTAAAGTAGAAACCTGCCATGCCTCCCCACATGTTAGTGGGTGATCAGGAAGAATTCTGACAAGAAAACACACGCTAATGCCACCTGGTGGGGAAAACTGGTGATTATAAACAGCCTAACCGGGTCAGCCATGCGTCTTTTGTTTGTTTTTTGAATACTGAAAGCACCTCACAGCGTGGAGATATAAGCTAACTTTAATAGTAGGGAAGTATCCAAATAAGTAATTTTATCATGAAAATTCTAATTTTTCTTTTATTAAACTTTTCATGAAACTCCTGGTTTTTAGAATTTTAAAATCGCTATCTCTAATAGTCTATTTGCATCTCAGGTATGGAAATGAACATTGATCTTATTAAGTTATCTTGATGTTACTGTATTTTAATTTATGGTTACCCATATCAGTGTACTGTGTGTGAAGTTTTGGGATTAAAGACATGGTAATTTGTTCCTTTGGGAATACAAACAATACCTTTTTTATAGGAGTGTTCACCAGTGTGACCTGTCATTGAACCTTGGTAAATGACAAATTTTTTCAGTAATTTGTATCTTTCCTAACATACAAACCTGAGGGCTTAGCATATGGGATTAACTTTCAGCGAGCAGGAAATCCGGCCATTAAACTTTTGCAAGGTTCTTATGGTAACAGTTACCGATGGTTGGGGTGGGAGTACTGCCCACCAAGTCGGTGTGCATTCAGTTCTGCGCAATTCACCTTTTGGCCCAGGTAAGAGAATGAGGGGTGATAAGAGGTGGGCCCTTTATGTAAAGACCTCAGGTTTGTATGTTAGGATAAATACAAATTACTTAAAAAATTTGTCATTTGTTCGTACACGAATTCAAACCCTCAGTCTTTACATATGGGAGACTTACTTTTGGAGGGAGGATTCCTAGTAAATCTCTGAACTGACTGGTTGTTCAGCTCACCTGGGCACTCTCTTCCTGGTCATGAAAGAGCAAAGGAAGGAGACCATAGCTCTGATCTATTGAACAAGAGAGATGTTGAGTCGTCAGACTTCTGGGCCTTTCAAATTAATGGAATGTAATATCCTTGATTCGAAAAGGTTTGGATGAACCCCCAGTGTTGGAGACTGTAAAGCTAAGAGTGACCAGCTGGTTTGCTCATAGTCAGCCCCCTCTCCCCTTTCTGGAGAGAAGGAAGGATTTGCATCTACTGATCCAAATACAGGTAGAGTATAGGTAGGATACTCAGTCACTGAGATCACCCGCATGCATGCCAGTCCAGCATGTGACGGCTCGTTCACTGTTCCTCTGCTCACTGGAAGAGGAAGGAAGGCAAGAGATAGGGAGAAAGCCACACACACCCCCTTGCAGCCGCACATCTTAGGCAAGGTGCAACCTGTCTCTCAAGAGCTGGGTGAACTACATGACTTGTTGAGCATCCACCATAGAATCCAAGGAAAAGGAGTCCAAGGACCTATGGGCAACGTCCCAAGGTAAAAGGAGATGAATGTGATCCGCACCATTACATTCCATCCTAGTACTTGACTGACAGGTTCCTTCTGAATTTGATGGAAAGACCGATGTCCCTGGCCTCGAAAGATCTGGTCTGAAATGTATTGATGTCCACCAAGAAGGTGCAGGCCATGCTCATTTGATCATCTCACTGGTCAGAGAAATGACAATGTGGACACTGTTTCTCGGCCAACTTGAATCTAATGAACGAGTTATTGGCATTGGGTTGAAAGTCTAGTGTTTATGGAGGCAACAGAGATGTCATACTGTTGTTGGCACCACAGGACCATAGAAGTTGAATGATCCATCTCACTGATCACTTTCAAAACATGTAGAATGACAAAAGGTGTAAGCTTCCAGATGTAAATGGGTACCAAAAATGTCTTACTTTATTTAAAAGTGCAAGAAGACAGGAATGAACAGCACCAACTTCGGTAAGTTGAGGAAGAAGGACTATGATCAAACTTCTTCAGAGGTTGAACGAATTTCTAGAGGTCGAGGTGCCAAGGTCAGCTGTCCTTATCTCCTGGCTTCAGCTAATAATTGTTGTAATTATGTCCATTTTGCTTGGGATGTCTGGTTAGCTACTGTACTGAATGTTCTTCGGTCTGCTCATGTACTTACACTGCAGTAGAGCAGATGAAAGGACACCAAGACCTTTTGCACTACCATGGTGTTGTTGCTATCACTGTCTGTCTTGGATCTTGAGACTCTTGAAAGTCAAAAAGAACTGTGCTTGAGTTCCAAGAAAGGAAGTATAGGAGCCTACCGCCTGGTCAATGTTCCAAAGAATGAAAAATCTCTGAAGGAGGATAGTGTAACCATGGCACTACCTTGGTGTCGTTGACATCAAAGGAGTGCCTGTTCAGACACTTGAGACTGCTGAACTGTCTTAAGATCCACATAATATTCTCTCATTGGGTTGTGGATCAACTGGTAATTACAGCAGCAACAGCTAGTGTGCAAAGACATCTCCCACCCTCACAGGAGGAGTGTAACTACATCAAGTCAAAACAAATGGAGCTCCTAGACACCAAATTAGGCAAAATGACAGGAAGTTGTAGGGCCAAGACTTGAATCATGGATGCGAAAGATGTCTCCTAGGCACCAACAGCATCTGAAGTTTCTAGAAGGTCACTTATCCAAGTACTGACTATTCCCCAACATTTTTAACCATGGATGTGAGAGATGTCTCCTAAACATCAACAGAATCTGGTGCTCCAGGAGGTCACCTATCCAAGTACTGACTGGACCCAGTCATTGCTAACTTCACTGATTGGACAAGAAGCGATATTTTCAGTGTGGCCTGTCGATGGCTGATATATCCACGGTCTGTAGAGACAGAGCCAAAGAGCAACATATTTGGAGTGTCGAGATTGAAGGACTAATTGACTGTCTTCCTAGATTGAACAATTCTTTGAAATGTCGAGGGGTCAAGACCGGTTGTTGCTAACACTGACCCTAGTGACCAAGCTTGTCTGTCATACATCCATCATCCTGGAATGTGTCTGGTTGACCGCTGTGCCGAGTGTGCTACTGCAAACCC
This sequence comes from Macrobrachium rosenbergii, assembly GCF_040412425.1. NCBI lineage: Eukaryota > Metazoa > Arthropoda > Malacostraca > Decapoda > Palaemonidae > Macrobrachium > Macrobrachium rosenbergii. The sequence goes on along the minus strand of NC_089750.1, from coordinate 43,523,168 downwards.
GTGGACCTCACTGTCAATGGAACATGTCTGGTTGACTGCTGTGCTGAGTGTGCCGCTGTGCTGAGCCCCCTCTTGTTGACTAAGGAACTACCATGGTACCATTCCTTAACAACACTAAGAACACTTATCCTGGATCCTGAGGCTTGAGATCTAAGAAGATCAAGGTTATTGAGGTGCAGTTAGGTCAGGCTAGGCTAGGTTGGGTTACCAACCTATCCCAACCCAACCTAGACCCTTGAAGAATGGGTAACTACCTTCTGGTTGATGCCATGAAACAAGAAGTCCCAGAATATTGAAGTGCAGGATTGGTAAGCTTCAGCTAGAACTAGTTAGGCTAGCAAGGTTCAGCTAGAACTAGTTAGGCTAGCCAAACCTAACCCAACCTAGTCTCTTGTAGAGCAGGAGACTACCTTCTGGTTGATGCCACTAGACAAGTAGTTCCAGGATATTGAAAAGCAGGTCTAGTAAGGTTAGACTATAACTAGTTAGGCTAGGCTAAGTGAGGTTAAGTACCCAACTTAATCCAAACCCAACCTAACCTCACGAAGTGTAGGTGAATGCCCTTCGGTTGATGCTTTGAGGCATGGAATATCTCGGGGGGAGGGGGGGAGTGTTTACAACACCCCAAGGGGATAGTTGTCGTCTTACCATTAGGCTAAGTTCTCTCACCTCTGGGAAGGAATGGGGAGGCCATGTCGAAGGCCATGGCCCCCCCTTTCCATCTTCAAGAATTAGTCTTCATCCTTGTGCTAAGAAGAGTATTGCAGAAGAGAACATCGAGGCTGTTGAAACGAGGAGTAGGCCTGATCTGTAGGTCTATGGAGCTAGAAAATAATTCTGATTGCACAAGGATAAAACCTTGCACGATCAGAATTGATTGAATCTTGTTTCGGAAGAGTAGGTCGGTATGGTTCTATAGAACTTAACTGTAAACAAAACCAATCTGCAGTCGAAAATGAACAGGAATCCGAAGAAATCCGTGCTGACGAACTTTAACTACCTTGGTTCAGGGAGTTGAAAGTTAATATTATTGTAGGAACAATCAAGAGTGAACGATGAAACAGCGATTTCTTCCTACCTGAAAAATGTTGAAGTTTCTGGCTGAACACAATAAAAAGAACATCAGTTCCCGCAATGACGGCCATATGGGCCTGACAGAATGAATTCATTCGTTCAGTTGTTGGATACTATGATGAAAACAACCGATGAAGGTCGTAACTTATATCGGAAACGTCTGGGAGATCAATCTATTTGTTCGAATTCATTGGCTGTTCATTTGGTGAAGTGAACGTTTACTGAAAACAGAGGTTGACTGCTACCGGTAAATAAGACCGTGTCAACTTAAGATATGAAGGACATAAAAGTTGGCAGAATAATTCCGTTGGCTTGTATGTAGATGGTATGGTAATGTCCGCTGGCTGTTACCAGATGATCAAGCTAAAACATGTACATACGTGATTGAAAGGCATTGCACAGATGTGCTGTTGATGCACTCACACGTGGGTTGTTGCCTTTCTAGAAGTCCACAGCAGTTCTATCAAAGCTCTTTGCTTGACAGAGTTGAAACGAGATGGTGATCAGACGGGCATCGGTGCTTCAATGTGGCTTGGCTGTGGGCCATCCCGTTCTCTTCCCAAACGTCATGTGAGCAAGGGTGACGGTCCGTTCCTGGACACCATCCTGAGACAGCTTCCACACCTCCCCATGTGATGGCCGTGCAAATCGACATACGGCCGACGCGCCTATGCTGTCACATCCACGGCTGTGAAACTCAATTTCTCCTAGGAGAGCGAGAACATGAGAGATGACGAGATGCTGAGGAGCGAGGCTAAATGGCTGACTGGAGAACCACGGCCGTGGTTGGGTGAAGACAAAGAAGAAAAGAAGGAAGAAGATGGAGACGGAGACTTGCGATGTTTCTTCTTTACAACACGGGTGAACTTCTCTCAAAATGATGTCTACTCTGTCAACCAATGCTTTCATGAGACCATCATAAGACAACCCTACAGAAAAGCCACCACTGCGGTAAGGGTCCAAAGCTCTGCGAGGGATTCTCTGCCGACTGAGCAGGAAAAGAAACCACCACCACAAAAGGGGTTCCAGAGCTCTGAGAGTGATACATTGCTGACAGATCCAGATTCCAGAACTGTAGGTCTGCGAAGAGGTGAATGGGTTAGCCACTGCAGCTGCCAATTCAAAACGCTGGTCAGGGTACACCAAAGGCTGATGTGGCATCACTGATACAGTCAAGGGGAGAGCAGCAGGGCTGGCAACTGTCGAGGTGGATGACACAGGAAAGCGAGAGGACAGGAAATGGGACAATAGGCCACTGTAGGTTGGTACTCTGGAAGGCCTAGAGAAGCCCAGATGCCAGCCATCTTCTGAGCCTCCTAACCTGAAATAGAACAAGATGGCCTTGCCTCCTCCTCAGAGGCTCCCCCCAGAGAGAGTAGGGGCAGCCAGAGAGGTAATATCTCCAGACCCCTCACTTGAAACTTCCAAAGACGAAGCTATGGAAGAATGGGAAGGGGTAAAATCTTCCAAGGAATCCAAGGAAGAAGAAGTAAGTGGAGGAAGAGTGGGAATAGAAGGAACCAGAGGGAGACTGAGAAGCAGCCATCGAAGGAGGAGAAAACCCCTTCCAGGATGGTGCCTTCTTTCTCCTCTGATGCTTCCTCTTGGCAAAAATCCTCTACTGTTCAGAAGGCCAAGGATGACATTCAGAGAGGGGAAAGGAGCGAGCCTTTGACTCACAACCCCCCCCCCCCTCCAACAAAGACAGGGGCAAGAAACAACACAGGAACCATAAACAGGAACTCCCACTGGTCCTGGAGAGCAAGTAGTTGGAACCAAACGCACTGTCAAAGACCTTGCAACATCAACCTCCCTGTTGAGGGGAAGGGGAAAACTTGCTAGGTTTAGGCAAGAAGTATCTCGCTTGGAAACAAGAAAAACCTGCATTGTCTCAGTCCTCTCTATTTACACATCTGAAAGACTAATACGTGACAGCATTCCAAGTAATTATATAGTCGACAATAAAAACATTGTATGTTCATGAAAAAGGCATTTCAGAACAAGGAAAAAGAACGTTGAAGAGGGAAGTTCTTAAAACGAAATGGGAGATGTCTAAAAAATAGAAGATGGCATTGAGAGTTGGAAACTATCCTCCAACTCTCCACAGTTATGTGAATAAAGAAAACAATACATGAAACAAACACCAAATAGATAAGTCTTGGGTTTGTATAAATACAAAAAAAGTAAGTAAAATAATATACAGTATAAGGAGAAAGGCTCCAAAACTTATAAGGGGTAAAAACAGTGAATATTGCTACGTAGCAAGAATAAGTGAATACTGTATATCATTAGTAAGACATAGAAAAACATGTTGAAATGTTTCAATACTGTATATCAATATATGCAAAGTATAAAAAAACATATACAATATATTATAAAAACAAATATATTCAGACAGAAGAGATAGTTGAACAGCAAGACAGAGAAGGAAATGCACCTCTATGCTAGACTGCTGCCAAAAATAAACTGTGTAGAATTGAATGCACACCGACTTGGTGGGTGGCACTCCCGCCCCTATCATCAGTAACTGGTATCATAACCACCTTGCAAAAGTTTAATGGTTGGATTTCCAGCTCGCTGAAAGTTAATCTCATACATAAAGACCAAGGGTTTGTACTCGTGTAGGAGCAAAAAATAGTTAACTGGTGGTAGGAGGCTGAAAGGGGGGACAACCCACTTACATGACATCACCAAGTGCTTTTTTCTGACACTGTCTTTTGTATTTCCATATGGAAAAGAAATCTGAATATTGAAGATTTGAGAGTCATACACAAGCACTTCATGTTCCCTATCCTTGTGAATCAACTGACCATCCCTGCAAGGAGAGTGTCAACTGGTTGCTTTCACAGTAGAAGGGGTTTGGGAGTAAGAAGGAGGTTAGAAAGCATTTGCCAGCGTCATCAGGAGGGGAAGAAACGCACGCACACACTCTAACCTGCACCCACAGTGACACCACCAAACCCTTTCAGTTCCCCATCATCCTACCACCAGTTAAGTTTTCACCATAGGGACAATGAGAACAAGAGTGATCTTCAGTGAAGAACACTTTAACATAAAAGGCTCTTGTTTTATACCTAGGAAAAAATACAGAGAACTTTTAAAAACTTGTAGTTAGTCATTTATAATTATTGATTGGTTTAAAAAACTTGGTTAGTCATTTGTAATCATTGATTGGTTTTAGGGGTTTTTGAGTTATTTTGTTAAAATGTAATGAGATAATAATCAACTTTGTAGTATTTAATGAGATATTAATAAACTTTGTAAGTGTATGGTGTGATAATAAGCTAATTAATTTTCACCTTACAGCTCAGCAGCAGTATTATGAGGATCCAGATTCCCCTGTAGGACCAAATGTTGACTCTTGCCACAGTAATGCTTGTTGCCATAATGCTGCTTATTGTAATGGAAATGACCATGTTGACTTCTTCTTGGATGGTCACACTCCACCATACTCCCTATGGAAACCACCATCATTTTACTTCTCATATGAGGATGCTCCTCCACCCTATAGTGAGGTAGTTGGAAGTTCCTATAGGTTGTCAGAATCTGGAGCACTCCCTGCTCTTGGTCCTTTAATGGTTCAGCTGGGACCATCACCAGGTGAATCATCTGATGGTCAAGTTACAGTAGGAGCCTCTGGTAGTACTTTTCGTAGAAACCACTCCCCTTCCAGAACACCTCTAAATAGGAATGTTGTTGCAATCCGGTCAGATGAAGTCTATGAGGATGTAAATGCAACTCCAAATGAACTTCCACCCCCTTATTGCCCTACGCCCAACCCTTAAATGATTTGAATCGGGCACTGATGCCAGACCAGTTGGTGACCAGGCAGCTAGTTGCAGCGAAAGGGGATGTGAAGGTGAACGTGAAGGAAGTATAGAATGTAGCTGCAGTGCAGATGATGCCTGTTGTAGTTTGTGCTCACATTCTGATTCAGCTGTGGCTGGTAATAGCAGTGCACCACAACAAGAACAAGCAGTCAATCCATCTCCAGTTAGGTCAGTACTGTATTAAAAACACATCATTTTTAAATTGAAATATATTAATTATTATTGTGGCTATCATTTAAGGTTTTTAACAATGTAAAATATATTCTGAAAAAGTATACAAACATACGTCTTTATAAACCTTTGAGGGAAAGTTTAATTGCACTTTAAAGCTTTTGAACAAGGTGGTTAAGCTTTATAAGGTGATTACAAATTGGGATGGGGGAGCCTGAGCCACTGGACCCCACTTTTTCTTAGCCACCATTAAGTAAACAAGCTACTGCTTTGCAGAAGTGGTTTTGACCCATTTTTGTTCCTGCACAAATACAAATCTCATTTTTATATAGGATTTAACTTGCAAATGAGAGCTGGAACAGCCATTTAAACTTACTGTCAAGGTAGTTGACTTTCAACAGGTAGGGGGAAGCCCCACCACACCAGTCAGTCTGCACTCCTTTTGCCTTTGGCTACTGTCTTGTTCAGATGTCTACCTTTGACTCTATACCAACTCTTGCTGTTTACTTACAATAAAACTTGTCACTTGAGTTACCCTCTCTGTGTGATTTGTGGTTTGTTTATTAAGCATGAGCCAAACTCATGAATCATTGAAGCCTTCCTCCCCACCCAGAGGAAGCCTATAAGCATATGGCACTGTCATGGTAAGGCCAGGCAGTGTTTGAGATTCCTCTCTTCTGAAGAGATTTGTCCTCGTACACTATGCACCTTTTGCAGGAAGTATTTCTGCAGTCATGATAGTCCATATTTTGAGTGCCATGAATGGCTGCAGAACAGTAGGTGAAGTTTACAGCTAAGAGGAAGGACAGAAATATTTCCCCAGTGTCATCAGAGGGCAATAGTCTGTGTGACAACTTGGGAGGTTTTTGGCACCTTCCTTCCACCCATTGTTTTTGCTCCTGAGCAAGGAGTTTCTTCTTTGCTGACTCCCAGTGATCGTTCAGTGGAGAGCCACGAAGGGGAAAGAGGATGACCATTCTAGCATCTCCTTGAAGGTCTAGTTCCACCCTGAGTGTGTCCGTCTGCCAGTGGGCACACTTTCTTGGAGTGAAAGGAAGTTCTCCCCACTAACTCTACCTCTGTTTCAGGTGTGATAGTGACTGAGAGACCTAGGGAGTTATGGCTCTCCCTAGGTCTCTTGGAGCCTAGTGTGTCTGCATTGCTAAGCTGCCTCTTGCCTGGAAAGATCGCTCCTGTGTCTGCTTCACTAATGACTGTGACGAGTTCAACGGTCACTGTCTTGACAGGTTCTAGGACCGCCCCACCTAAAGGGGGTCCTTGCATGCGCCTTCAGTGGTGTGCCCTGAGAAGCTGTCATTCTCCTTTCTGTGGGCAGTATTCCTCATTTCCCTTTCCTTCATCCTGACTTTGGCTGTGCTGGGCAAAGGAGAGGGCAAAGTAACACAGAAGGTAGTCATTGTCATCGTCTTCATCTTCATTATTGGGTGTGTGAATGAGGTACAAAACAAGGTACGGAGGTTTACAGCTTATTGATTTATTTACAAAACTTTCACACAGGTCAATAGCTTGTGCAAGCTGCAACGTAGTCCTGACCTCTTGACAGATCAAGGAAGGGATTAAATTCAGGCATTTTGTGTTTCTTCACAGACAGAGTTACATGTGGAAAGATACAAGATATCTGATTGGAAAGCTGGCGTAACAGCATACAAAAACAATACAAATACATGAAAGGTGACAATCCAATGATTGAGATATTTGCATGGAAGATGTGCAAGAGAATTTGTGTTTCTTTCGACTGTGTGGTCTTCATCCCGCATTACTCATCGTGGGAGAAAGCAGATTTTGATCGTAGATCTGCCACGTGGTTGCTACAGGACTCTCCCTCCCCACAGGAGAGGCCTACATCTGTGGGCCGTTGTCCAATATAAATGCAGGTTTCAACCAGTCAGTTGAAACCCATGTTGTCCTCCCATCTACTGTCATCTGGTAGGCCTTTGGTCATTTCTGGAGTATGCAGTGCGGTCTAAAGTAGGCTGGGGAGAGGGGGGTTTGTTCTGTGTGCGTCAGCCCGGATGAACGCTTATTTTATGTTCTATAAATCTTCGGGGACGTACACTTTTCTGTTTTCCTTGTAGGTCATCTTGGTCGGCATTATCTTTTCTATCACTTTTCAGGTGTCGGACAGTGATGTTGGGTCCGTTCTTTCTTGGAAGACGTCTGCTGGCACCGTTAACGCTTGGCTTTACAGGCAGTCCCCAGTTAACGGCGATCCGGTTTTATGGTGCTTGTCTAGCGACGAAAATCGACAATTTTCGGCGCCGAAAATCGCCGATTTCCACTTATCGGCACTGATAATTGGGTATTGGCACTAATGCATACCTAACAGAGGTGCCGATAAGCCCCAAATCACTGAAAAGGCTCCGAAAATCACTGATTTTTGGTTAACAGCAATTTTTGGTTATCATCACACCCTCAGAAACAGAACCCTGCCGATAACCGGGGGCTGCCTGTACAGGACTTTTGCTGGAGATGTGTTGAATGCTGTGTGCAGTGATGCTCTGAGTCCTAGAAAAATCTACTGTAGCTCTTTTCTTCAACTACCCTGGCATCTGGCTGTGAGTGCTGTTTTTAATCCCCAGACTGTCGGCGAGGGCATTCCACAGGGTGGATGTGAAGTTGGTGACCCTATCGCTAGTGATGATCTGGGAGACTCCATGCCTACTGACCTGGTTAACGAGGGATTTGATGCAGCTCTCTGCTGTCGGATGGGTATTGCTTCCAGCCACCTGGTGTTCCTGTCTATTATTGTAAACAGGTATTTGTACCCCTCTGCAAGGGGGGGGGTGGTCCCACTTGTCGACATGTATGTGCGCGAGCTGGCGTTGTTATGAACTCCTGTGTACTGCTTTTGACATGTCTCGTGACTTCTGATGTCTGGCACAGGCTGCACTCTCTTGTCCATATCTTCATGTCTTTTTTTCATCCCCCACCAGATGTACCACTCTGCTATGATTCGGGCGGTTGATCGGCCTGACGGGTGGGATAGGTTGTGGGTGAGAATGAAGGCTCTCCTTCTTAGTCCCTCCAGCATGTCTGGTTGCGGGTGTCTGGTACTCATCTCATAGGTGATGGTCGTTGCTCTGCTGTTGATTGACAGGTCGCTCCACGTGAGGCTGGGGTTGATCTGCCGCAGTCGCTGCAGGTCTTCGTCGTCCTTCTGTGCCTCTGCTATTTCGGGATAGGCTATCCCGAGTTGGATGGTGTTGGTGCAGTTTCTTGATAGGGCATTCACCACAGTGTTTGCTGAACCCTTCAGGTATTTTATGGTGCAGGAGTGCTCGGATGTTGCTGATAGGTGCCGCTGTTGTCGCGCTCACCATGCATCTATTGACACTGAAATCATGCACCAGCAGTTGATGGTCCGTCTACACCGTGAACTGCCGTCCCTCGAGCATGTAGTTGAAGTGACGGAATTCTTACACTGATTTTACTGTTGGTGTGCAAAAGTCCGTTATTGCTTTCACTTTCTCTGGTAGGGGTTTGATGCCCTCTGGACTCATTTGGTGCCCCAGAAACTCCACCATTTTTTTTGCCCATTCACACTTGTCTTCATGCACTATTAGTCCGTTTTCTTTCAGTCTTTGGAGCACTATTTTCACATCTTTGAGGTGTTGTTTCAAATTTGGTCTAAAGGTTAGTTTGTCGTTGACATATACTACACAGAATGGAAGGTCCCCAAACAGGTCGTCCATCAATCTTTGGAGCATTGCCCCTGAGTTACGGAGGCCAAAACAGCTCTAGTTGGAATGTGTGAAGTGCTGAACTGGGCGATGATTGCGGTCTTCTTGATATCTTCTTTTGCTATCGGGACTTTCAGGAGATCGTTTTTGTGAATATTTTAGCTCCATTTATGTGATTTGTTATGTCTGTTGTATTTGGTAGAGGGTATTTGTCTGGTTTTGTTTTCACGTTCAGCTGTCGGTAATCTCCACAGGGGCGCCATGTTCCGTCTGACTTCGGTACCATGAGTAGGGGTGATGCCCAAGGGCTGGGGGCTTTCTGGCATGTTCCCGCTTCTTCCATCTCTTTGAATACCTTCTTTGCGTAGGTGAGTTTCTCTGGAGCCAGCTGTGTGAATCTCGAGTGGATCGGAGTTTCTTCAGTTGCTATGTGGTGCCGAACGTTGTGTTTTGCTGGTTTTGTTAGGTCATGCTTTAGATCGTCTTTGAAAATGTCTTCATATACTTGTATTAGTTGTCTCATTTCTTTCAGTGGGACATGCGGTGCAATTGGGCAAATTTTTTCCTCTCTCTGACTCGTTGATGGTTTTGTTTTGTACAGTCATACCTTGAAATTACGCGAGTTAGGTTCCGGAGCCCCTCGTGCAAGGTGAATTTTCAACAAGTTTGGCATGGTCTTTAAAAATGGTAATAAATGTTTATTTCCAAAGTTTAAGTACTAAATATGCTTACAAAGTATTAAGCTAACTTTTAAATGAACTAAAGTTAGTGTAATTTTATTTAAAATTTAGCTTATTACCCTTAAAAAGGAATACAGTAAATGGTTGACATAAAATTGAGTACTGCACAGTTTCATAATAGCGCATTTACAGTAGGTGTGTACGTATACTAATGTTACCCCTAATTCATGGGATGCCGTTTTCTTTGTCACTTAGAGTAAAAGCCGTTTTCTTTGCGTCACTAGGCAAAACGTGTCAGTCAACAAAAGTACAATTCCATAAAATATCGAAAACATGTACATAATGTTCGTAGAAGGTAGCACAGTACAGGTAAAATTCAATCAATTTAAAATTATATACTGTACAGGTAATGACGAATGAGAGAGAGAGAGAGAGAGAGAGAGAGAGAGAGAGAGAGAGAGGTACTGTAATAAAGTAACTGTACTGCTTTTGTATCGTATTTATGCAAAAATATATAAATACAAATTGTCCATTTTGATTTTACACCTAAAAACACGAAAACTTAAAAATTAAACACACTTTTCTACCGGGTATCATCTTTGAAAAATGCAGTAACGAAGGGTATCACATCTTGTAAAAGTACACCAACTGAACGTGCTGTAATTACATGCACTTACAGATTGCACCAGCACTTTTCTCAGAGGTGAACAGAGTAATTTTCAAAGAATGACACTTATACAACTCTTAGTTACATCTCTGATATTACATTAACCAATTCATTTTATCAAATGAACGCGACTGAACAACCTCATCTCAAGGTCATGTAAAGTCCTTGTGACAAAGACTTTGCAAATGGACATAATACTTGTATGATATTTATGTACAGAAATATAAATATAAATTTCCCATATTGATTTTACAGTTAAAAGCATGAAAACTTATAAATGTACTTCAAACATTAAAAAGCATTTTCTGCAGGGTATCATCTTTGAGAAGTGCAGTAACTTTGCAAATGGGTATCACATCTTGTAAAAGTACACTAACTGAATGTGCTGAATTTACCTTTGCATCATATTTATGCATGTAAAAAAATAAAAATAATACATTTTCGATACAGATTTTACACATGAAAGCATGAAATTCATTTTTATAGAGATTTTAAACATGAAAGCATGAAATGTATTTGTCATAGAGATATTGCACGTTAAAACATGAAATGCACATTTCATACAGATTTTACACATAAAAGCATGAAATGCATTTTTCATACACATTTTACAAATAAAAGAATGAAATGCATTTTTCATACAGATTTTACACATAAAAGCATGAAAACTTGTAAATTACTTCAAAAATTAAACACCCACTTCTGCAGGATTTCTCGAGAATTTCATGTGTCTGTGAAAAAATCGCGTATGCCCATTAGTTAGGTTCCAGTGAAAAGTTCGTGTGTGTGTGAATTCGCGCAACTCGAATCGTGTAAGATCGAAGTATTACTGTATGTCTGCTCGGGTTTTAGGTTGATGATTTCTGTGCTGTTCTTGGGATCAACTGTTTAGCTGCTACATCGCCGTCGTTGCACCTGCTGTGATGAACGACGAATTGTTTTCTTTCCACCAAAAGCAATTTTCTTCTGCCTTCTGTACATTGTCAGTGGTGCTCCACTGGCCACTGACATGTGGAGGTTGGTGGGTGGAGCATGGTTGAGTCTTTCATTTGGACTGGCTGGGATGAATGATCTGCATGCTCCTGTGTCCACTAAGAACTCCATGTCTGATCTTTCATCTTTTAGGCAGAAGTACGTTTGTCCTTTGTACCTGGAAGACAGTGGTGAGCAGGCATGATTTCTCTTATGAGGTAACCTGTCTGCTCGCTGCTGATGTTAGTAAGAGTGGGCTGCATCTGCGACCCTACTGCATGTTTTTTGAGAGTAGACAGCCCCTGTCGCACTTCCTAGCTTTATTTCCAAACCTCCAATGGAAAAAGTATATGCCTTCTGGAGGTTCTTGTTTCTTCTGTTTAGGCTTCCCTTTGTAGTCTTGTCTGGGGAAGCATCCTTTGTGTATGGGGGTGGCTGGCTTGTCTGGATCTCTGCTTGATTCTGTCTGAATTTTGCTCGGTCCAGTGGGCTGCTGCTGTTGGGTGTGAGGGGTCTGCTGTTTTAGTGGGCCATATGAACCTCATTAATCATTACCAAAAACTCTTCTAATGGCGTGGTGGAGGCTTTGGGCATGGCTGCTACTGTTTGGCAGGGTAATTTTTACGAGGAGTACATCTCTCACGAGGTCCAAGATTGACTCTGGTTGGTTGCCCTTGGAGGGCAGTGTGATGAGCCACCATAGTTGCTTGTATATGTGTGTGACAGCCTCTCGTCTCCTAATGAGGCCCCCACATGGTTGAGGAATTTCTTAGCTTTTGGGCGGGCAGTGTGCTGAAGGAAGACTTCAGTTGGTCCTTCAGTATGTCATATGTGACAGGGGATTCCAGTTCCTCAAGCCATCCTTCTGTCTGCTCGAAGGGCCATCTGGCAGGAACTTGAGGATGGCATCGGCTTTCTGTGTTGCTGAGGTGATTTTCTTTGTGCAGAAAATCGTTTCCGCCCTGAAGAACCATGCCCCTGGGTGGTGGGGTGTGAAGGGCAGTAGGTGCATGGAGGTGGCTGCAAGGTTTTCACTGATGGCATTGGGGTTGCTGCTTGTGGCTTGGTCAGGCATCTCTCCAGCGGTCATCAATGTGAATGACGTACAGAAGTTTACAGCTTACTGATTTATTTACAAAACTTTCACACAGGTCAATAGCTGATTTATTTACAAAACTTTCACACAGGCCAGTAGCTCGTGTGAGCTGCAACGTAGTCCCAACCTATTGACAGAGGGAGGAAGGGATTGAATTCAGGCATCTGTGTTTCTTCACAGACATAGATTTACATATGGAAAGATACAAGACATCCGATTGACAGTCATACATACATTACTGGAAAGCTGGCTTAACAGCATACAAAAATGATACAAATACAGGCAGTCCCCGGTTATCAGCAGCCTCGATTATCAGCGGCCTCAGTTATCAGCAATCTGGTTTAACAGTGCTTGTCTAGTGACGACAATAACCGGATTTTTGACACCGATTCCTGGTTATCGGCACCAATCTCTGGTTATCAGCGCTGATCCCCAATTATCGGTGGCGCTGATCCCCAGTTATCGGCATCGATAACTGGGGATCGGCGCTATTATCGCCGATTTTCGGTTGTCAACGATTTTCGGTTATCGTCACGCTGTCGGGAATGGAACCCCCACGGATAACCGGGGACTGCCTGTACATGAATGATGACAATCTGATGAGTGAGAAATTTGCATAGAAGATGTGCAAGAGAATTTGTTTCTTTCGACCTCGTGGCCTTCCTCCCATGTTACTCATCGCAAGAGAAAGTAGATTGTGATCGTAGGTCTGCCGTGTGGTTGCTACAGGTGCTTCTGCCTCCTCCCCTTTGATTTCACTACTAATAAGTTGAGGAAGAAGAAGGCTGCCATGTCTTCTCCCTGCAGTCTAGTAAGGCTTCCAGTGGTCAGTCCTCTTCTGTGGAGAGGGCCAAGGGGGTCATGCTAGCAGTACCAATGAGTATACAGGCAATCCCAAATTAACAACGGGGCTTCTGTTCCCGGCCGAGTGCCAGTAACCAAAAGTTGTTGCTAACCAGAACCATCACAATAATTATATTAATAAATGGCGTTTACGATGCTGATAATAAACCTCTTACCGGCCCCGAAAATCGCTTACCAACACCAACTACTAACGCCAATAAACCACCGACCGATGCCGATAAACTGCTTACAGGCGCCAAAAATCTGGTTAATGACGTCGTTAGCCAAGCGTCGTAAAACCAAAGTGCCGTTAAACGATGCTAAGCGGGGACTGCTTGTATACTGCTGTACTTGTTGGCTTTTGTAAAGGTGCAACCACTATCCCGGAGTCTTCCAATCTAAGGGGTACTGGTATTGGCCTTGCTAGCAAGGCTGATTAGTCGGGTAAGGGTTCACGAACCACGGGTCCGGGACCCTCTCAGCACAGCCCAACATAAGAAGGTAAGGAAAGAGTCGGCAAGTGCTTTCTCACCCCCCTCCCACTCTGCAACGAGAGTGGTCCAGAGGTCCTGGGAAAGCGATTCGGCTTGTTTGGCAGATCACTGAGACATGGCAAGAGGAGGTCCCTTGCTTTGCCTTCCTTGCCTGTAGAGGTTCCAGCCTCTAGGAAGGCTTTGGCACGCTTGAGGGACAGCCCCTGCCCAGGTTTGCGTAAGCAGGACTGCTCTCCTACTCATTAGGATGTCATCACCGCAGGTTGACAACCACCTGTTTCCCTGCTCATTGGGAAAGGCTCACCCTTTTCCAGGTTGAGCAGAGGTTCTTGAGACTGGTCACCTGCTCCTTCCACCTCTTCAGGTGTTACCAAGAGGTACAGTTCAGACAGGTCTGAGGGCTGGAATATGTCTTTTCACACTCCCTTCCCAGTCCTTCCACAGAGACCTACATTCCTGAGTTGGTCATAGGACCAGACAGGTCATATGCCTAAGTGGAGGAGCCATCATTTGGGGGGTTCTGATGAATTTCCTTCCTCTGAAGAGTGAGTGACTTGGTAGGACTGGGAACTGGAGGGACCTGAGGGTCCTCCTCCCCAGAGCTTGGATAACCCTTAGTTACAGAGGCAATTCCAAGTAGTCATTCAACTGACATGTCAGCTTAATGACCCAGAGGAAGGTTCTGTGGCTTCATCTGCAGACTCATTTCAGCCATCGAAATCTATATGGGTCCTTCAAAGGATCCCATGCCCTCATTCGGCCTGCCATGGTCCAGGCTTGCCCTCATGATCATGGACCAAGTTAATTCCCTTAGCTGTGGGCAACTATTCACTTCAGTCCAGCCAGTTTGGTAAGATACTTCCTCTGCCTTTAACTCGTCAGAGAAATTTATACCTTCATTGGGTGCCATGCAGACCAATTATCGGTGCCAATAAGCGGGAATTGGCGATTTTCTGCACCAAAAATTGCTGATTTTCGTCGCTAGACAAGCGCCGTAAAACCAGATTGCCATTAACTGAGCCCGCCGTTAACCGGGGACTGCCTGTACATACCTATTGGTTCCTAACCTACGGCAGCTTAAAAATTCAAAATTTGTGTGGCAGCGCTTCTGTCGTTTGTGTGTAGGTGACAAAGTCCAGCCCACTATCCAGGACTTAGAGGAACAACATAGCAGAGAGCTCAATTCGTTTCCTGCTGACTTCTGACCAACATCGCGAGTTTTCTGCAGCTACTTCATTGCTGTTTTGGATATTTATTTGCCCGATCTTTGGTGAAGTATTCAGAATTTGTTGTTGTTGTGGCTTTCAATCATTAGTTGATTGTTTTGTGGTTAACTGTAGGATTTTCTTTTAGTTAACATGTCAGATTCCAGCTCATTTAGCATTCGCTTCTGTTCAGAGAGTTGTAAAACTAGATTAAGTTTTCTTATGATTCTCATACTAAGTGTACTAACTGTAGGGGGCAGAAATGTAATAAGGATAATACTTGTTAAGAGTGTCAGGATTGGGAGGATAAAGATTGGAAGGCTTTAAAATTTCATCCAGAGAAACTTGAGAGATAGAAGAGGAAGGCTGCCCTTAGGGCTGAGAATAGGGCTAGTATAGAATTACTCCTTTTCTTAGTGTAGTGGATGATAGAGCTGTTACTCCTCCAGTTCCTCCTGTTTCTCCCATCCTGAGCCCTCCTACTTTACTACTTACTCCTGATCCAGGTTCCCATGATTCCACTCTCCACACCATTGCCAGCCTTGAATCAAGGTTTGATCAGAAGTTTGGGTTATTATCCAATAGCATTATGGAAGTCGGGTGTGCAATTACATCTCTGATGGAGAAAAATGTGGATGGTGACAGTGCATGGAGAAGTGACAGTGTTGTGAATGTTGAAGAGGTGGCTGTCTGTTCCACCAGTGCTCCTGGACAAAGGTCCCTGTCCCACTCCCCCACACTGGGGAGAAGACATACCAGAGGTTTGCTCACAGGCAGTCGCCCCCCTTGTCGAGCCTGTTTTTCGTTCCCAGGCTTTGACCAAATGCCATTGAAAAGGCATTTCAGTGCATCAGCTTTCCTCAGAGTTGGAATCTTCTAGCTCTGACAAGAAGCACCCATACCTCTATCCTGCTTTGTTGTGCCCGCTCAAGAGACATGCGGAGCTTGGCGATTCCTCTCCTCTGGCAGTTAAAAGGTACAGGGAGGTTAGCCTGCAGCCTTCCCTCAGCTTTCAGAATCAGTTTGCTTCTCAAGCTCGCTCTCGTCATTCGTTGAGAGACAGTCCTGAGTGCCCAGTTTCAGCTCACAAGCGCCCAAAGTGCCCGACTTCCTCCGAGCTCCTGGCACCGGCCTTCTCACAGCAAACTTCCGTTTTCGAGCACCTGGCACCAACTTCTGAGTGCCTGGCACCAAATTCTGGATGCTTGGTGCCTTCCACTCATTCCCTACCATCATCATCAGCTCAAGAGGATCAGTCGTTGGCTCCACTCAAGCGACAGTTGACGGAGCTTATGGAGTTCTTGAAGAAAACCTCAACAGCTCCTGAAACCAAAGACAAGTCTTTGTCTCCTATCTCTTCAGAGGAGGAAGAGGTTGTTCAGGATTTGGTCCCTTCTTTTGCGTACTCGTTTCTTTTGAGATTTCTCCTGGATAGCTTCCCAGATTTCTTTGTTCTTGCTGCTCCAACTTCTCCAGTTTCTACCTTCCTTATGAGGAAGCACTCTTCTGAGGGTACCAAGCTGCCAAAATTTGTTCTTTCCTCTTCTTCGAGGAAGGCTATCTAAGAAGTGCATGACTGGCTGGCCTCTAGGGAGAGCAAGGCAAAGCTACATTTGCTTTTCCACTGAGCAAACTCATGAAGATGAGGTACTCATTCTATGCCACCGATGTGGCGGGATTTCACAACCACAAACTCACCCTAACAAAAACAGCACATACACTCACCTCGTACTAGGCTAGGCCTACAATTCCCGGACGGAAGTTTTGCCAAAGCAGAAGGAGGTCACGGAGTCACCACAACCGCCAATGATGCCAACGCTCACCACCAACAACAACAGTCCACAACCAAAAAACAACCAACCAACCAGTACACAAAACACGACCCAAAACAAGAATCAAAAGACTCAACCACGAAGACTCAAACTCATCTCACTAGGAACACAGCAGAAAAAAAAACAACCAGGCTATTACACGACACCGATCACGCAACCAATACAGCACAAAACCCAAAACACGCCCAAAGTACAAACACTCCAACCACAAAGCCTCCAAATACCAAATCACACAAACTGAACATAAAAAAAGGGCAACAAAACTCCGATCAACTACGGAAAACCGTCCTTCCAGCACAATATCTCTGTCAAGACTCCCGCCACGATCACGATCACAGTTCAGCGCTCCCAAAACAACGAAACACAATACCTCACGGACAATCAAAACGTAAACAAAGAAAACCACACACTCTAACAACATCATTCAACAATTAAATGCGCGTTGTTTCGTTGTCTCTCTCTCTCTCTCTCTCTCTCTCTCTCTCTCTCTCTCTCTCTCTCTCTCTCTCTCTCTCTCTCTCTCTCTCTCTCTCTCTCACACAAGACATCGTCAAATGCAATAACCTCATTCCTCCATATTACTCCCCACTACATTTGACAGACGTCTTCACACACACACTACCCAGATTTTATATAGCCTTAGGCAGGACCCACGGATGCTCCGAACAGGCCCCTGGATCATGTTGAGGGCCCTCATGCATTCTCTTTGTCTCTACTCCTTCTCAACCATTTTCACTCAACCCTCCAGTCCACCCCATTCCAGACGCACACTACCCTCCTCATCACTATCCTGTCCTATCTCACTCACCACTTCATCCACACCTCCAATTCTGCCCCAAATATCTCTCCAAATTCTGCCACTAACCCATTCAACTCATTCATAGTTCTGTCCAGCTCTCAAAGACTCATCCATACTACCAATCACCTGCCTACCAGTTGGTTCCTTTCCCACCGAAATTTCCACTCACCCCAGTTAACTCAAACCCACACACACTGTATGTATCATTCATGCTATCCTCAGTATTACATGCCCTATCAATCATTCTCACCCCCGCAAGCACACCTTTATCACACAACTTATGCTTCTTCCGTTCACTTACTTCCTCCAACTTCCTCCGCTTTCTTCCATACTCAACTGGCGGTCCTCCAGACCCATTTGCTCACCGAAACTCGGCTCGCATTTATTCGTCCTCAACCAATCACTCAGTGCTTTCTCCCGAACATATTGCGGCACCTCTCTCCATCTACGCAACTGGCTATGATGTGCCTAATCTCATTCACACTTCCATCCAATTGTAGTTTTCCTAAAACGTAACTCAATCCACTTGGCCCCACCTCCAAAATCTTATATGGCCCATCAAGTTTCTCTCTCATCTTTCTTACATTCATTCTCCCTCTCTCAATCACCTCTCAATACTCTATCTCAACCCCAAAACTTTCAAATCTTTCACTCGCCCTCTTCCACAACCCACGGTCATCCTCTGTTAACCCCAACCTTGGTCTAACCACCCTCTCAAAATTTAACACATATTTCGAAGGAGACATACCCAAGCTCTTATGCAACGTGGAGTTATACACCCACACTGCACGTCCAACATGTACATCCCAATCGTCATCACATTTACTCATCATTTGCAAAATCTCTGTCATCGTTCTCAAAGTTCTCTCAGCCAAACCATTCGCACTCGGCATATCTGAGTGGCATACACATGCACAATACCCCACTGCCTCAACATTTCCTCAAACTGCCACCCCACAAACTCAGGCCCATTGTCCTCAACATTCTCACAGGCCCCTACATACACACATCGGCAATATTACTTGCCCTACCATTCGGTTCTGCCTTATTAAAAGCCTTGCTTACATATGCAATTACCCTCAACTGATCCTCTCCATTTACCCTCTGCATTTGCACCAAACACCCCATACTAAACTTACTTGCATCAGTAAACAACTGAAGCTTACACCCCTCACTATAGTGGGAAAAGCCAAAGTGACTTCTCTAGCAGCCTCCTCTTTCAATCTCTCAAATGCCTCTACCATCTGCTCACTCCACTTTAACCTAGTGCAATTCCTCTTTCCTGTCCATTCAGTTAATGGTTTGCCTATTCCTGAACAGTCCCTGACAAATTTCCTCCCAAACTCGATCAAGCCCAAAAAACCTTTTAACTTTCGCACTGTCTGGGGACATGGAATTCCCTTACCTTTGCACAAACTTTTCACTCTTCCTTATGCCACTCGCACTCACCACATGCCCAAAGGAATTCAGCCAGCCATGTACACTTCTCAGTTTCACCTTCACCCCCACACTCCTCCAACGCTCTTTCAAGTAACTCCATATTCTCTGCAACAGTTTCACTCGCAATCAAAATGTCATCTATAAACACATCACCTTCTTCCGATCAAAACTCAAGACCACATTCATTGCCCTTTGGATCTGCAGGTGCATTAGCCAATCAAAGCTCAACCTTCTTGCTGGTTCACACTGATAAAAAGCAATTGCTCCTCCTCAATGACATCTGGTAATAGCCCCCTTACCATATCAATTTGGTAAAAATACTTTCATCCCACATCTTATACACACAATCTTCATCAAATCGTTCCCTCACAGTCACCTCATTCATTCTGTGTCCACACACATTCTCAAACTTCCATCCGGCTTTTGTACAGGGACTATGGGGCAAGAGCACTCTATCTTCTCAGTCACCCCCACCCTCTCAAGCTCCTCACACTGCTCTCATCTCAGTGACAGGCGGGGGAGAAATGTCGCACAATATATAGGTGTCGTCTTCAAAATTATTTTGAATTCTGGCTTAACTCCCCAAAATCCTGGTCTGCGACTCTTTCAACGCCCCGCCTATCCCACAACATGGCACAAAGTTGTGTGAAGATAACTCTCAATTAATTAATTAATTAATTATCCAACATTGACTGACATCCCTTTACGGCCGACATTTTCATTCCTTCAACTCTTCTTTTCATCCTCCTTCCAATCACTACCCTCTTTCATGCAACCTGTCATTACCTGTACAGCTCAGCATCTCTCTCATCTACATTCTGCGCCCATATAAAACCCTCCAGCAATCTCCCTCACGTATACCCCGCATCGGCAACTCAGAACACCGAGGGCCTCCATATCAAAACCCCACCATCACACATTTTCCCTCACTAACACTCATCACCCTCAACCACATATTCACACATCACTGTTAGCTATCCCAAGACCATCTGGCCATGCAACCCTTACACTCACAACCTCACCCACTCCTGCATCCTCTCTCTTGCCATTACTCTCTTCCAACCTTTCTACTCTTCCAACAAATACAAACCCCACGTACACCCCCTTCATATGCAACTCTATAACACTCTCACTCGGACGGACCACCATCCCACACCCCTTCAAAATCTATATCCTAACAACATATCGTATTTATCATTAGCCCCTCAATCACACAAAAATCACTCTCGTCCATCACTACCCCACCAATTTCTATCTTTTCACACATCATCCCTACTATAAGTACCCCTAAATTTCCTATCCCACGGACCTCACCTTTACAATTCCTTATCTCACACTCAACCTAACATATCGTACCCATTTTTAAACAACACATTTACACTACACCAGTATCAATCAGAGCAATCAAACACACACCCTTACAAATCACTTGCGCTCGTACACAAATGCGTTTACCCCCAAACCCTTTCTTAGCATCAACCCTTCATGCACATGCATTACCTCACCGCTGCATTCTGGAGGATCCACCCAACTGAACCCCTCACTAATTAGTTTCCAGAACTGATACTCTGCCCCACTCTCATTCGCCTACACACACTCGCCACATGACCTTCCACCCATTTCGGTACACTTTGCTCTCCTTCCTTACACATCCTGGCATAATGCCCATTTTGCCCACAGTTACCACAAATTATGCCCCCATGGGTACCCCGACAGCCACTGGCTGCATGTCCTATTGCCCACCTATAACACTTGATACTAACCTTCTTACATTCACTCACCAAATGCCCCGTTTCTCCACACCCAAAACAAGCTCCCAATGCCCACCGACATTCATTTTTCTTATGCCCCACTTTCCCACACCTTTAACATTTCTGCCTAGATCATAACTAACTAACCCTACTCTTTCAATACTACTACTTCTATCTCTCTGTGGCCCCTTGATATTTGCATTATTTACATTTACACTTCTATCAACTACTTGCTCTGCCATCCACCTTGGTCCTGCCAAACTGCTTCCCTATAGCTTCTAAATTCTGGTACCTCTGCCTAACGCTTAACACTCCTACTCTCTTTGCGCGCATCTGTCAACCTCATGGTCTTCAACCAGATCCAAAATTTCATTCCACCTCAACCTTTCATTTGTCCACTTCATCTTTTCCTCCTTCCTATTTATGAACTCATACACACCATCAATTACCGTCGCCAACAACTTTCGTACTAACTCTTTGCACTCATTTATTCCCCTCATCACCAAATTTCCTTCTGGCTAATGTTTCCAACCGACAGACGTACATATCCAAAGATTCACCATCATTCTTTCTTGCCTCATCGAAATCATGTTTCCTCTTATACTTAACATATTTTTTGTCCTTCTTGCCTGTTCTATAATCCTACTTTTAATACTTTCATAGGACACATGACCTACATCATACCACCCCATATATACCAGCAAAAACCCTGTTAGAAACCCCCAACTCTCGTGCCCATACCTCTTATTCTCTCCATATTTAGCCATGCAATAACCTTCATACTCCTGAAAAATCCTTATATCCCTACTTCCATACTCTTCATACTTCTCACACTGGCACTTCTCTCACATACATAGCCTTCTGTACTTCTTTCTCACTCTCACTGTCGGCTTCCGCTAGTTTCACTCTGACCTTTCTTACACTCTTCTGAATACAGTGAATCCACTTCCACACTAACATCCATCCTCCCAGCTGCTTTTCTTACCCTTCTTCTCAACTACCCTTATCCAATCTTCACTATCAACTCACTTTCATCTTGTTCCATACTCTTTTCCAATTTCCCAATATCAACTTTCTTCTCATCCTTCTAAGCCCCTTTCCTTTTCTTCTTTTCCTCACCCCCTTTCTTAACCTTGTCTCTCGTTTACCTTTAGCCAGCATCTCCTTCTTTTCCTTCTTTACTGCACCTAATCACTTCCATCACTCTCATCTCCTCTTCTCTACCTTCTGCAACCCTTCTAGCCCATCCCAAGACCCAGAACCTCCTCCTACAGCTCCTTCTCCAAAGAACTCCTTAAACATTCCCTTCATCATTTCCTGCATCCTGCCTGCAGATTCTAACTATCCATTCTTTCTTCAGACTCTTTCACCCCCCTCTTTCATCTCCTCTTTCATTTCTTCTTTTGCACTCCTTAGCATTCCCCCATCTCCTCCAACTGACTCCTCAACTCCTCATTCTCCTCCTCAGCCTCCCATTCTCCTCCTCCAGCCTACCCTGGGTTCCCTAACCACCAGTTCCTCTCTCAGTTTCTCTATTTTCTCTATCTCACTCATCCTGACCTCTTACTCTCCACTCTACCCACCACAAACAATCCTAACAGTAAATACACAACAGCCCCACGTTGGGCACAAATAATGTGGCGAGGATTTCACGAAATCACACTCACACTAACAAAAAAAAAAAACAGCACATACCTCACCTCTCTCTCTGAGATGTTGTCCAAATGCAATAACCTCATTCCTCATCCTTAACTATCCACAAACTATTTGCTTTGAAGTTAATAAACTTTTGACTATCAGAAAACTATTTAGCCTCAGGTCAAATCCAAACACTGCTATCATTAAACTATTTAGCCTCAAGAAATTAATAAACTTTTTGACTATCTACTTCATTTAGCCTCAAGAGTTTAAATAAACTTTTAAGCTATCCACAAATATTTAGCCTTGAGAGATTAATAAACTTTTTAGCTATCTGCAAACTATTTACCCTCCAGATATTAAACAAACTTTTTGACTACAGTATCCACAAACTATATAGCCTCCAGAAATAAACTTTCACTACTCACAAACTATGTAACTTTCACAGATTAATCAAGTTTTGACTATCAGAAAACTATTTAGCCTCAGGTTTAAAAAACATACTATCGGCAAACTATTTAGCCTCAGTGTAATAAACTTTTGACTATCCACAAACTATTTAGCCTTGAAGATTAATAAACTTTTTGGCTATCTACCGTCGTTTAGCCTCAAAGACCTGAAATAAACAGTTTTTCTTTTATACGAGAAATCAATAACAATTGGCACTTCAGCAGCAAACCTTCAAGCCACGTCCAAATCCGCAAAAACTTCATCCCCGTATTTCTTTCACCTGAGCATAAATATAACCCAACAGTGTATCCTGAAACAAAGAAATATCAATTTGTTCTCTCCACGTGTCCATTAAAGCAGGCTTTGCCATCGCAACACATCATTACTCTCTTGAATATTTTTTTTCCTACTGAATTAGGTGAATGTTGAAGCTTATTTTAATCAAATAGAAACAGTATTTAATAAGCATTGTAAATATCTTCACCAGTTAACAAAACTTAATGACTAAGTTTTACTGACTATGGAAAAATTAACACTTTAGAGAAACAGCTTCCTGAAATATACCTTATTTCAAAGAATTATATCAAATATATAATTTACTGCTGCCATATTGGTCTAAATATTAACCTTTTTATTCATTCTTTGGACTTTACCATGGGTGAGGAAATCTGACTGAAAGCAAATATTTGCTGGAAACTGTCCACAAGCAGAGGACAACACACGTTCCTAATTCATCAAAATATTAAAATCCTCTCTCAGCCACTTTCATACAGGTCAATTTTCTTATAACCTACTCTAATTCTGTGTCATGAAACATATAAAGCAGATTATCAGCTACATTAGCATCCTCAACTCCATTCACTTCTTAATTGATAAAGCATTTATTATGAAATAATTTCAATATTTTTACGAAACGACTAAATTTTACGGTTGAAAGTTGATAAACTAATACTGCAGTGATGATGTAGATTTTGCTGCTTTTGTGTGTTGGTGACCACAATGCACCCTTCTTCTTCTTTAAATACAAAAATTTGACTCAGCCGAGACTTTAACCTGTGATGTTATGGTCATAATTGGCTTATAGAATCGTACATGAAGAATGATATACATCCATCATGAATGAACCATGTTGCACTGTCTCACAGCGTTGAGGACATGACCGTCGAGACAGTAGGGGCGTCAATACCAGGGGAAGATGAAGCATGCCAAAACTTCACCTTAAGCCCAGTACTGTCCACGGAACCCTAAACCGTGAGACAGCCCCTCGAAAGGGACTCCTGAGATTGAAATTGATATGGGCTGCCACCCACACCAATCCCAAATCAAGTTCTTTACTTAAACAAGTGAGAGGACATTAATTTGAAAGTAGGAAGTAAAGTAGAGCGACTGCTCGTAGAGCTCTTTCCATTGTTAGTAAATTGGATTTGGTTAAGTGACACAAGTCAGCCAGGAATCAACAACAAGCCTTTGGGCGCTGTAACTGACCCGGACACAAAGAGGATTGGATTTGGTTAAAGTCACAGAAGTCAGCCAGGAATCGACAACAAGCCTTTGGGCCTTTGTAACTGACCCGGACACAAGAGGATTAAAGCAGGAAGTAAAGTAGAGGCGACTTATGCTCGTAGAGCTCTTTCCATTGTTAGTAAATTGGATTTGGTTAAAGTGACACAAGTCAGCGGGAATCGGCAGCAGCCTTTGGACACTGTAACTGACCCGGACACAAGAGGATTGGATTTGGCTAAAGTCGCGAAGTCCAGCCAGGAATCGGCAACCAAACCTTTGGGCGCTGTAACTGACCCGGACACAAGAGGATTAAAAAGCAGGAAGTAAAGTAGAGGCGACTTATGTCGTAGAGCTCTTTCCATTGTTAGTAAATTGTAGTTTGGTTAAGTCTTCAGCTATCCTAGAAAAACCCCCTCCCTTCTTTGACAGGATTTTCCTGGCGTTGTAACGCTGATAGTTAATTACCCACTTGGGGTGGGTAATGAGTTGGAGATATAGTTCAGGCTGGTAGGTAACCAGGGCTAATTCAGGTGTTCAGGTAAAGTATTACAATATTAGTTTTATTATGAAAACTTCATTTTCCTATTCTTGTTGCCATTGCATTTCTAACTCTCGCTAATTCAGATCCTAATCTTGCATTAAACATCCTTTCTATCTTCTCCTCTAACTACCTTCATCTTCTTTCTGGATGTGCCTCCACCTGTTCCTTAAGTAATTCTTTTATTTCTTCATCATTTTCTTTAGGTTTTCATTTTACTGCCTTAACTACTCATTTTCTGCTTCTGTCTTCCCTTAAGGACTCCATTAGCAGCTCCACCTCTCACTGTAATCTCTCTGTTGTCTTTACCATACTGAACGTCACCTATTTTATAACAATTCCAAAAATTTCTCTTTGTTTAAAACTACTTCCAGCACAACTTCTACCATATACGTTCCCAAAACTGCCCATCCTCCCTCTCAAAACTGCTGAACCCCATACCCTCAGTCCTCTCATACACTGGCCCACATTGGGCACCAGTTTGTCGTCAGTTTGACATACTTGGAACCAGTGCTGATTATATCGAGAGAGCAGCAATCCAGTGAAGCAGTTTTGAGGGGCAAAATAATCTACAATCAACACATTACTACTTTAGTCCTGTGGACAATAGCTCACTGGATTATATCCTACCTATCTATCCATCTAACCTATTTCCATCCAGAGGACACTATATAATATACAGTATACAGCTCAGTGATTATCAATATACATACATCTGACATACACAATTAAGTAAATACAATTATCTTGGAAAAATAAGGCATCAATCTATAGAGTCTCAACATAGTACACATATATATGTAAGCAGCTCCTCTTCTTTCTTTTTCACTGGTTAACTCATAGACATTATACCCTTACCCAAACTAAACTTTCTTTTGACAGGTTTTTTCATGCCATGGGCACCAATTCACTAAGCAGCCACACTTTAAAACAAGGGGCAGACCTTTCCACAACATTCCCTGCGGAGAAAGTTCCTCATTAAAGCGGTGAACAGTGGCCGATGAAATCCAAGTAAAATTCACGGACATATTTTAAAAAAATCAAGATTATTTTTTTCCAGAGCGTTACCCATCTTTTAACGCTACACTGTGGATTCTGTCTGGTGGCAGTGCCTGGCAGGAAGGATCACACAACAGATAAGAATGGTTAGAAGCTTTCTCTTAAATAAAGCTTTAGTTTGCTTGGCTAGCCAGGTCGTTTTTTCCCAGCTGAACTAACCTACATCCTTTATTAGTGTGGTAGTCAGCAAACATTAACAGGAGGTAAGATTTATTCCAAATACTAATGAGAATTTTCATAATAAAATTAATTATTTGGATGCTTACCTACTGTTAAAAAGAAAACCTCACCATGCCTCCCCACATGTTAGTGGGTGATCAGGAAGAATTCTGACAAGAAAACACACGCTAATGCCACCTGGTGGGGAAAACTGGTGATTATAAACAGCCTAACCGGGTCAGCCATGTCTTTTGTTTGTTTTTGAATACTGAAAGCACCACAGCGTGAGATATAAGCCAACTTTAATAGTAGGGAAGTATCCAAATAAGTAATTTTATCATGAAAATTCTAATTTTTCTTTTATTAAACTTTTCATGAAACTCCTGGTTTTAGAATTTTAAAATCGCTATCTCTAATAGTCTATTTGCATCTCAGGTATGGAAATGAACATTGATCTTATTAAGTTATCTTGATGTTACTGTATTTTAATTTATGGTTACCCATATCAGTGTACTGTGTGTGAAGTTTTGGGATTAAAGACATGGTAATTTGTTCCTTTGGGAATACAAACAATACCTTTTTTATAGGAGTGTTCACCAGTGTGACCTGTCATTGAACCTTGGTAATGACAAATTTTTTCAGTAATTTGTATCTTTCCTAACATACAAACCTGAGGGCTTAGCATATGGGATTAACTTTCAGCGAGCAGGAAATCCGGCCATTAAACTTTGCAAGTTTCTTATGGTAACAGTTACCGATGGTTGGGGTGGGAGTACTGCCCACCAAGTCGGTGTGCATTCAGTTCTGGGCGCAGTTCACCTTTTGGCCCAGGTAAGAGAATGAGGGGTGATAAGAGGTGGGCCCTTTATGTAAAGACCTCAGGTTTGTATGTTAGGATAAATACAAATTACTTAAAAAATTTGTCATTTGTTCGTACACGAATTCAAACCCTCAGTCTTTACATATGGGAGACTTACTTTTGGAGGGAGGATTCCTAGTAAATCTCTGAACTGACTGGTTGTTCAGCTCACCTGGGCACTCTCTTCTGGTCATGAAAGAGCAAAGGAAGGAGACCATAGCTCTGATCTATTGAACAAGAGAGATGTTGAGTCGTCAGACTTCTGGGCATTTTCAAATTAATGGAATGTAATATCCTTGATTCAAAAGGTTTGGATGAACCCCAGTGTTGGAGACTGTAAAGCTAAGAATAACCAGCTGGTTTGCTCATAGTCAGCCCCCTCTCCCTTTCTGGAGAGAAGGAAGGATTTGCATCTACTGATCCAAATACAGGTAGATTATAGGTAGGATACTCAGTCACTGAGATCACCCCGCATGCATGCCAGTCCAGCATGTGACGGCTCGTTCACTGTTCCTCTGCTCACTGGAAGAGGAAGGAAGGCAAGAGATAGGGAGAAAGCCACACACACACCCCTTGCAGCCGCACATCTTAGGCAAGGTGCAACCTGTCTCTCAAGAGCTGGGTGAACTACATGACTTGTTGAGCATCCACCATAGAATCCAAGGAAAAGGGAGTCCAAGGACCTATGGGCAACGTCCCCAAGGTAAAAGGAGATGAATGTGATCCGCACCATTACATTCCATCCTAGTACTTGACTGACAGGTTCTTCTGAATTTGATGGAAAGACCGATGTCCCTGGCCTCGAAAGATCTGGTCTGAAATGTATTGATGTCCACCAAGAAGGTGCAGGCCATGCTCATTTGATCATCTCACTGGTCAGAGAAATGACAATGTGGACACTGTTTCGAACTTGAATCTAATGAACGAAATTATTGGCATTGGGTTGAAAGTCTAGTGTTTATGGAGGCAACAGAGATGTCATACTGTTGTTGGCACCACAGGACCATAGAAGTTGGAATGATCCATCTCACTGATCACTTTCAAACATGTAGAATGACAAAGGTGTAAGCTTCCAGATGTAAATGGGTACCAAAATGTCTTTACTTTATTTAAAAGTGCAAGAAGACAGGAATGAACAGCACCAACTTCAGGTAAGTTGAGGAAGAAGGACTATGATCAAACTTCTTCAGAGGTTGAACAAATTTCTAGAGGTCGAGGTGCCAAGGTCAGCTGTCCTTATCTCCTGGCTTCAGCTAATAATTGTTGTAATTATGTCCATTTTGCTTGGGATGTCTGGTTAGCTACTGTACTGAATGTTCTTCTGTCTGCTCATGTACTTACACTGCAGTAGAGCAGATGAAAGGACACCAAGACCTTTTGCACTACCATGAGGAGTGTCTGTCTTGGATCTTGAGACTCTTGAAAGTCAAAAAAGAACTGTGCTTGAGTTCCAAGAAAGGAAGTATAGGAGCCTACCGCCCTGGTCAATGTTCCAAAGAATGAAAAATCTCTGAAGGAGGATAGTGTAACCATGGCACTACCTTGGTGTCGTTGACATCAAAGGAGTGCCTGTTCAGACACTTGAGACTGCTGAACTGTCTTAAGATCCACATAATATTCTCTCATTGGGTTGTGGATCAACTGGTAATTACAGCAGCAACAGCTAGTGCGTACATCTCCCACCCCTCACAGGAGGAGTGTAACTACATCAAGTCAAAAGAAATGGAGCTCCTAGACACCAAATTAGGCAAAATGACAGGAAGTTGTAGGGCCAAGACTTGAATCATGGATGCGAAAGATGTCTCCTAGGCACCAACAGCATCTGAAGTTTCTAGAAGGTCACTTATCCAAGTACTGACTATTCCCCAACATTTTTAACCATGGATGTGAGAGATGTCTCCTAAACATCAACAGAATCTGGTGCTCCAGGAGGTCACCTATCCAAGTACTGACTGGACCCAGTCATTGCTAACTTCACTGATTGGACAAGAAGCGATATTTTCAGTGTGGCCTGTCGATGGCTGATATATCCACGGTCCCGTAGAGACAGAGCCAAAGAGCAACATATTTGGAGTGTCGAGATTGAAGGACTAATTGACTGTCTTCCTAGATTGAACAATTCTTTGAAATGTCGAGGGTCAAGACCGGTTGTTGCTAACACTGACCCTAGTGACCAAGCTTGTCTCATACATCCATCATCCTGGAATGTGTCTGGTTGATAGCTGTGCTGAGTGTGCTACTGCAAACCCGTGGACCCTCACTGTCAATGGAACATGTCTGGTTGACTGCTGTGCTGAGTGTGCCGCTGTGCTGAGCCCCCATCTCTTGTTGACTAAGGAACTACCATGGTACCATTCCTTAACAACACTAAGGAACACTTATCCTTGGATCCTGAGGCTTGGAGATCTAAGAAGATCAAGGTTATTGAGGTGCGGGTTAGGTCAGGCTAGGCTAGGTTGGGTTACCAACCTAACCTAACCCAACCTAGACCCTTGAAGAATGGGTAACTACCTTCTGGTTGATGCCATGAAACAAGAAGTCCCAGAATATTGAAGTGCAGGATTGGTAAGCTTCAGCTAGAACTAGTTAGGCTAGCAAACTGTTCAGCTAGAACTAGTTAGGCTAGCCAAACCTAACCCAACCTAGTCTCTTGTAGAGCAGGAGACTACCTTCTGGTTGATGCCACTAGACAAGTAGTTCCAGGATATTGAAAAGCAGGTCTAGTAAGGTTAGACTATAACTAGTTAGGCTAGGCTAAGTGAGGTTAAGTACCCAACTTAATCCAAACTCAACCTAACCTCCACGAAGTGTAGGTGAATGCCCTTCAAGGTTGATGCTTTGAGGCATGGAATATCTCGGGGGAGGGGGATGTTTACAACACCCCAAGGGGATAGTTGTCGCCTTACCATTAGGCTAAGTTCTCTCACCTCTGGGAAGGAATGGGGAGGCCATGTCGAAGGCCATGGCCCCCTTTCCATCTTCAAGAAAAATAGTCTTCATCCTTGTGCTAAGAAGAGTATTGCAGAAGAGAACATCGAGGCTGTTGAAACGAGGAGTAGGCCTGATCTGTAGGTCTATGGAGCTAGAAAATAATTCTGATTGCACAAGGATAAAACCTTGCACTTGCATCAGAATTGATTGAATCTTGTTTCGGAAGAGTAGAGTCAGTATGGTTCTATAGAACTTAACTGTAAACAAAACCAATCTGCAGTCGAAAAACTACAGGAATCAAGAAATCCGTGCTGACGAACTTTAACTACCTTGGCTCAGGGAGTTGAAAGTTAATATTATTGTAGGAACAATCAAGAGTGAACGATGAAACAGCGATTTCTTCCTACCTGAAAATGTTGAAGTTTCTGGCTGAACACAATAAAAGAACATCAGTTCCGCAATGACGGCCATATGGGCCTGACAGAATGAATTCATTCGTTCAGTTGTTGGATACTATGATGAAACAACCGATGAAAGTCGAATTTATATCGAAACGTCTGGGAGATCAATCTATTTGTTCGAATTCATTGGCTGTTCATTTGGTGAAGTGAACGTTTACTGAAAACAGAGGTTGACTGCTACCGGTAAATAAGACCGCGTCAACTTAAGATATGAAGGACATAAAAGTTGGCAGAATAATTCCGTTGGCTTGTATGTAGATGGTATGGTAATGTCCGCTGGCTGTTACCAGATGATCAAGCTAAAAAAATGTACATACGTGATTGAAAGGCATTGCACAGATGTGCTGTTGATGCACTCACACGTGGGTTGTTGCCTTTCTAGAAGTCCACAGCAGTTCTATCAAAGCTCTTTGCTTGACAGAGTTGAACGAGATGGTGATCAGACGGGCATCGGTGCTTCAATGTGGCTTGGCTGTGGGCCATCCCGTTCTCTTCCCAAACTGTCATGTGAGCAAGGGTGACGGTCCGTTCCTGGACACCATCCTGAGACAGCTTCCACACCTCCCCATGTGATGGCCGTGCGTCGATATACGGCCGTACGTCTATGCTGTCACATCCACGGCTGTGCAAACTCAATTTCTCCTAGGAGAGCGAGAACATGAGAGATGACGAGATGCTGAGGAGCGAGGCTAAATGGCTGACTGGAGAACTACGGCCGTGGTTGGGTGAAGACAAAGAAGAAAAGAAGGAAGAAGATGGAGACGGAGACTTGCGATGTTTCTTCTTTACAACACGGGTGAACGTCTCTCAAAAATGATGTCTACTCTGTCAACCAATGCTTTCATGAGACCATCATAAGACAACCCTACAGAAAAGCCACTACTCGGTAAGGGGTCCAAAGCTCTGCGAGGGATTCTCTGCCGACTGAGCAGGAAAAGAAACCACCACCATAAAAGGGGTTCCAGAGCTCTGAGAGTGATACATTGCTGACAGATCCAGATTCCAGAACTGTAGGTCTGCGAAGAGGTGAATGGGTTAGCCACTGCAGCTGCCAATTCAAAACACTGGTCAGGGTACACCAAAGGCTGATGTGGCTTCACTGATAGTCAAGGGGAGAGCAGCAGGGCTGGCAACTGTCGAGGTGGATGACACAGGAAAGCGAGAGGACAGGAAATGGGACAATAGGCCACTGTAGGTTGGTACTCCTGGAAGGCCTAGAGAAGCCCAGATGCCAGCCATCTTCTGAGCCTCCTAACCTGAAATAGAACAAGATGGCCTTGCCTCCTCCCTCAGCGGCTCCCCCCCCCGAGAGAGTAGGGGCAGCCAGAGAGGTAATATCTCCAGACCCCTCACTTGAAACTTCCAAAGACGAAGCTATGGAAGAATGGGAAGGGGTAAAATCTTCCAAGGAATCCAAGGAAGAAGAAGTAAGTGGAGGAAGAGTGGGAATAGAAGGAACCAGAGGGAGACTGAGAAGCAGCCATCAAAGGAGGAGAAAACCCTTCCAGGATGGTGCCTTCTTTCTCCTCTGATGCTTCCTCTTG
Source organism: Macrobrachium rosenbergii (assembly GCF_040412425.1). Lineage (NCBI taxonomy): Eukaryota > Metazoa > Arthropoda > Malacostraca > Decapoda > Palaemonidae > Macrobrachium > Macrobrachium rosenbergii. Next base: position 43,491,471 of record NC_089750.1, on the reverse strand, counting down.
GCAAAAATCCTCTACTGTTCAGAAGGCCAAGGATGACATTCAGAGAGGGGAAAGGAGCGAGCCTTTGACTCACAACCCCCCCCCCCTCCAACAAAGACAGGGGCAAGAAACAACACAGGAACCATAAACAGGAACTCCCACTGGTCCTGGAGAGCAAGTAGTTGGAACCAAACGCACTGTCAAAGACCTTGCAACATCAACCTCCCTGTTGAGGGGGAGGGGGAAAACTTGCTAGTATCTCTCGCTTGGAAACAAGAAAAACCTGCCTTGTCTCAGTCCTCTCTATTTACACATCTGAAAGACTAATACGTGACAGCATTCCAAGTAATTATATAGTCGACAATAAAAAACATTGTATGTTCATGAAAAGGCATTTCAGAACAAGGAAAAGAACGTTGAAGAGGGAAGTTCTTAAAACGAAATGGGAGATGTCTAAAAATAGAAGATGGCATTGAGAGTTGGAAACTATCCCTCCAACTCTCCACAGTTATGTGAATAAAGAAAACAATACATGAAACAAACACCAAATAGATAAGTCTTGGGTTTGTATAAATACAAAAAAAGTAAGTATAAAATAATATACAGTATAAGGAGAAAGGCTTCAAAACTTATAAGGGGTAAAACGAGTGAATATTGCTACGTAGCAAGAATAAGTGAATACTGTATATCATTAGTAAGACATAGGAAAACATGTTGAAATGTTTCAATACTGTATATCAATGTATGCAAAGTATAAAAAAACATAAACAATATATTATAAAAACAAATATATTCAGACAGAAGAGATAGTTGAACAGCAAGACAGAGAAGGAAATGCACCTCTATGCTAGACTGCTGCCAAAAGAAAACTGTGTAGAATTGAATGCACACCGACTTGGTGGGTGGTACTCCCGCCCCTATCATCAGTAACTGGTATCATAACCACCTTGCAAAAGTTTAATGGTTGGATTTCCAGCTCGCTGAAAGTTAATCTCATACATAAAGACCAAGGGTTTGTACTGCGTGTAGGAGCAAAAAATAGTTAACTGGTGGTAGGAGGCTGAAAGGGGGACAACCCACTTACATGACATCACCAAGTGCTTTTGTCTGACACTGTCTTTTGTATTTCCATATGGAAAAGAAATCTGAATATTGAAGATTTGAGAGTCATACACAAGCACTTCATGTTCCCTATCCTTGTGAATCAACTGACCATCCCTGCAAGGAGAGTGTCAACTGGTTGCTTTCACAGTAGAAGGGGTTTGGGAGTAAGAAGGAGGTTAGAAAGCATTTGCCAGCGTCATCAGGAGGGAAGAAATGCACGCACACACTCTAACCTGCACCCACAGTGACACCACCAAACCCTTTCAGTTCCCCCATCATCCTACCACCAGTTAAGTTTTCACCATAGGGACAAATGAGAACAAGAGTGATCTTCAGTGAAGAACACTTTAACATAAAAGGCTCTTGTTTTATACCTAGGAAAAAATACAGAGAACTTTTAAAACTTGTAGTTAGTCATTTATAATTATTGATTGGTTTAAAAACTTGGTTAGTCATTTGTAATCATTGATTGGTTTTAGGGTTTTTTGAGTTATTTTGTTAAAATGTAATGAGATAATAATCAACTTTGTAGTATTTAATGAGATATTAATCAACTTTGTAAGTGTATGGTGTGATAATAAGCTAATTAATTTTCACCTTACAGCTCAGCAGCAGTATTATGAGGATCCAGATTCCCCTGTAGGACCAAATGTTGACTCTTGCCACAGTAATGCTTGTTGCCATAATGCTGCTTATTGTAATGGAAATGACCATGTTGACTTCTTCTTGGATGGTCACACTCCACCATACTCCCTATGGAAACCACCATCATTTTACTTCTCATATGAGGATGCTCCTCCACCCTATAGTGAGGTAGTTGGAAGTTCCTATAGGTTGTCAGAATCTGGAGCACTCCCTGCTCTTGGTCCTTTAATGGTTCAGCTGGGACCATCACCAGGTGAATCATCTGATGGTCAGAGATTACAGTAGGAGCCTCTGGTAGTACTTTTCGTAGAAACCACTCCCTTCAGAACACCTCTAAATAGGAATGTTGTTGCAATCCGGTCAGATGAAGTCTATGAGGATGTAAATGCAACTCCAAATGAACTTCCACCCCCTTATTGCCCTACGCCCCAACCCTTAAATGATTTGAATCGGGGCACTGATGCCAGACCAGTTGGTGACCAGGCAGCTAGTTGCAGCGAAAGGGGATGTGAAGGTGAACGTGAAGGAAGTATAGAATGTAGCTGCAGTGCAGATGATGCCTGTTGTAGTTTGTGCTCACATTCTGATTCAGCTGTGGCTGGTAATAGCAGTGCACCACAACAAGAACAAGCAGTCAATCCATCTCCAGTTAGGTCAGTACTGTATTAAAAACACATCATTTTTAAATTGAAATATATTAATTATTATTGTGGCTATCATTTAAGGTTTTTAACAATGTAAAATATATTCTGAAAAAGTATACAAACATACGTCTTTATAAACCTTTGAGGGAAAGTTTAATTGCACTTTAAAGCTTTTGAACAAGGTGGTTAAGCTTTATAAGGTGATTACAAATTGGGATGGGGGAGCCTGAGCCACTGAACCCCACTTTTTCTTAGCCACCATTAAGTAAACAAGCTACTGCTTTGCAGAAGTGGTTTTGACCCATTTTTGTTCCTGCACAAATACAAATCTCATTTTTATATAGGATTTAACTTGCAAATGAGAGCTGGAACAGCCATTTAAACTTACTGTCAAGGTAGTTGACTTTCAACAGGTAGGGGGAAGCCCCACCACACCAGTCAGTCTGCACTCCTTTTGCCTTTGGCTACTGTCTTGTTCAGATGTCTACCTTTGACTCTATACCAACTCTTGCTGTTTACTTACAATAAAACTTGTCACTTGAGTTACCCTCTCTGTGTGATTTATGGAGCTTGGCGATTCCTCTCCTCTGGCAGTTAAAAGGTACAGGGAGGTTAGCCTGCAGCCTTCCCTCAGCTTTCAGAATCAGTTTGCTTCTCAAGCTCGCCCTCGTCATTCGTTGGGGAGACAGTCCTGAGTGCCCAGTTTCAGCTCTAGCGCCAAAGTGCCCGACTTCCTCCGAGCTCCTGGCACTGGCCTTCTCACACCAAACTTCCGTTTTCGAGCACCTGGCACCAACTTCTGAGTGCCTGGCACCAAATTCTGGATGCTTGGTGCCTTCCACTCATTCCCTACCATCATCATCAGCTCAAGAGGATCAGTCGTTGGCTCAACTCAAGCGACAGTTGACGAAGCTTATGGAGTTCTTGAAGAAAACCCAACAGCTCCTGAAACCAAAGACAAGTCTTTGTCTCTTATCTCTTCAGAGGAGGAAGAGGTTGTTCAGGATTTGGTCCCTTCTTTTTTATGCACTCGTTTCTTTTTTGAGATTTCTCCTGGATAGCTTCCCAGATTTCTTTGATCTTGCTGCTCCAACTTCTCCAGTTTCTACCTTCCTTATGAGGAAGCACTCTTCTGAGGGTACCAAGCTGCCAAAATTTGTTCTTTCCTCTTCTTCGAGGAAGGCTATCTAAGAAGTGCATGACTGGCTGGCATCTAGGGGAGAGCAAGGCAAAGCTACATTTGCTTTTCCACTGAGCAAACTCATGAAGATGAGGTACTCATTCTATGCCACCGTGTGGCGGGATTTCACAACCACAAACTCACCCTAACAAAAAAACAGCACATACACTCACCTCGTACTAGGCTAGGCCTACGAATTCCGGACGGGAAGTTTTGCCAAAGCAGAAGGAGGTCACGGAGTCACCACAACCGCCAATGATGCCAACGCTCACCACCAACAACAACAGTCCACAACCAAGAAAACAACAAACCAACCAGTACACAAACACGACCCAAAACAAGACTCAAAAAGACTCAACCACGAAGACTCAAACTCATCTCACTAGGAACACAACAGAAAAAAAACAACCAGGCTATTACACGACACCGATCACGCAACCAATACAGCACAAAACCCAAAACACGCCCAAAGTACAAACACTCCAACCACAAAGCCTCCAAATACCAAATCACACAAACTGAACATAAAAAAGGCAACCAAAACTCCGATCAACTACCGGGAAAACCGTCCTTCCAGCACAATATCTCTGTCAAGACTCCCGCCACGATCACGATCACAGTTCCGCGCACTCCCAAAACAACGAAACACGATACCTCACGGACAATCAAAACGTAAACAAAAGAAAACCACACACTCTAACGACATCATTCAACAATTACGTACGCCGTTGTTCGTTGTCTCTCTCTCTCTCTCTCTCTCTCTCTCACACACAAGACATCGTCAAATGCAATAACCTCATTCCTCCATATTACTCCCCCACTACATTTGACGACGTCTTCTCACACACACACTACCCAGATTTTATATAGCCTTAGGCAGGACCCACGGATGCTCCGGAACAGGCCCCCTGGATCATGTTCGAGGGCCCTCATGCATTCTCTTTGTCTCTACTCCCTTCTCGGCACCATTTTCACTCAACCCCTCCAGTCCACCCCATTCCAGACGCACACTACCCTCCTCATCACTATCCTGTCCTATCTCACTCACCACTTCATCCACACCCTCCAATTCTGCCCCAAATATCTCTCCAAATTCTGCCACTAACCCATTCAACTCATTCATAGTTCTGTCCAGCTCTCGCAAAGACTCATCCATACTACCAATCACCTGCCTACTAGTTGGTTCCTTTCCCACCGAAATTTCACTCACCCCAGTTAACTCAAACCCACACACACTGTATGTATCATTCATGCTATCCTCAGTATTACATGCCCTATCAATCATTCTCATCCCCGCAAGCACACCTTTATCACACAACTTATGCTTCTTCCGTTCACTTACTTCCTCCAACTTCCTCCGCTTTCTTCCATACTCAACTGGCGGTCCTCCAGACCCATTTGCTCACCGAAACTCGGCTCGCATTTATTCGTCCTCAACCAATCACTCAGTGCTTTCTCCCGAACATATTGCGGCACCTCTCTCCATCTACGCAACTGGCTAAGATGTGCCCTAATCTCATTCACACTTCCATCCAATTGTAGTTTTCCTAAAACGTAACTCAATCCACTTGGCCCCACTTCCAAAATCTTATATGGCCCATCAAATTTCTCTCTCATCTTTCTTACATTCATTCTCCCTCTCTCAATCACCTTTCTCAATACTCTATCTCCAACCCCAAAACTTTCAAATCTTTCACTCAGCCTCTTCCACAACCCACGGTCATCCTCTGTTAACCCCAACCTTGGTCTAACCACCCTCTCAAAATTTAACACATATTTCAAGGAGACATACCCAAGCTCTTATGCAACGTGGAGTTATACACCCACACTGCACGTCCAACATGTACATCCCAATTGTCATCACATTTACTCATCATTCGCAAAAAATCTCTGTCATCGTTCTCACAGTTCTCTCAGCCAAACCATTCGCACTCAGCATATCAAAAGTGGCATACATGCACAATACCCCACTGCCTCAACATTTCTCAAACTGCCACCCCACAAACTCAGGCCCATTGTCACTCAACATTCTCACAGGCCTACATACACATCGGCAATATTACTTGCCCTACCATTCAAATAACAGTTTCACTCCTTTTATCCTTGATGGGGACCGCATATACAAACTTACTCATGTGATCCACCATCACAATCATTCCCACATGCCCTCTTGCAGTCCGTGGTAATGACACTATAGAGGGATGAGTGAGTTTTTAATTAGCATTTCCCAACGTTGTGTGTGTGTGAGAGAGAGAGAGAGCTTATTTATTTAATAAATTTATTACGCCCAAAGACTTCAAACAAAGTTACATATTAGCAGTTACTTACAGTACATCAGAAATCAACAGAAAAAAATTACAGCATTGAATTATCAGTATATCAGTTACAAAAATAACATATATGAGATCGTATTCAATTATCACAACAACTGCAACAGACAGTTTAGCAGCCACCAAAGTGTGGATGACAAGTCAAAATTAAGTCTAGGTGGTCATCTTTGAGTAAATATTGGCAGGTTTGAAGTAAATTTTGTCCTTGAGGTAACAGATTCCTGACAGTGGGGCAATGAAGGCAGTAGTGTTCAAGGTTATTGGCATTAGCAAGGTTACACAGTTTACATGAGGTGTAGTGTGGTATATCTAGTGTCTGTCCAACCTGCCACACAGGACGATATCCCAACCTTATCCTGGCACTTACGACATTATGCCTCGCACCATGAGTCCACGTCGCTATCATGATGTTGTATGGAAATACTAGTGCCCTCTCTGCATCCCTACGCTGTACTGTACAGGCAAAAGCTGCTGAATATATTCTATGTTTAAGGCAGCTGTCCAGTGAGGGCTCAACATTTCTGTCATCAAGTTCAAGCGTGCAGGCAGCTTTAGCAAGACTGTCCACCATGTCATTCCCAGCAAGCCCAATATGGGAAGGCATCCACATGAAGGACAAGACAAGCGAGGCATTGTAAGCAGCAGCGTTCGAGAGAGAGAGAGAGAGAGAGAGAGAGAGAGAGCGAGCGAGTGTAATTGTCATTAGTGAGTGCTTGGTTGTTGGAAGAGGGATGAGGTCGTTAGTTTGTTTACGCGCTGTCTGTCTGTGGAATATGTGAAGGATTTTTCGGTTTTTGAGTGAGTCTTGAGTCAGAGCTAGTGCCGGTCAGTCGTTTGGTCTTGGACAGTTTTATTGTGTGCTTTTGAGAGTTGTTGGTTTTCCTTGTTAGTGTGCTGTTCTTGTTGTGTATATAGTTCTATCTTCTTTTTTTATGTTTCCTTGTTTTGTTTGTGTGGTTTTGTGTGCTGTGTTGACGATGTTGGACGCCTTACTCCATCTTCCAGCAACCGAGGATCAGGGTGAGTGTTGTGTACTGTTTTTTGTGGTTTTGAATTCCGCCACATAATATTTGGCGCCCAACGTGGGCTGTTGTATAATTGCTGTTAGGATTGTTTGTGGTGGGTAGAGTGAGAGTAAGAGGTCAGGATGAGTGAGATAGAGAAACTGAGAGAGGAACTCCGGGTGGCTAGGGAACTCCAGGGTAGGCTGGAGGAGGAGAATGGGAGGCTGAGGAGTGAGAATGAGGAGTTGAGGAGTCAGTTGGAGATGGGGGTAATGCTAAGGAGTGCAAAAGAAGAAATGAAAGGGGAGATGAAAGAGTCAGAAGAGAGGATGGATAAAAAGTTGGAGGGGAATGATGAAAGGTGTGGAAGAAATGGTGAAAGGTATGTTCAAGGGTGTTTTTGGAGAAGGGGCTGTTGGAGGCAGGTTCTCTGGAACGTGTGAAGGGGCAAGAGAGAAAGAAAAGGAGGAAGAAGTGAATGGAAGCGTGAGTGATGAAAGTGATGTGGAAATAGGAAGTAAGAAACGAGAGAATGAGAGGCAGGGTAAGGAAAAGGGGAATGAAAAGCAAGGGAAGGAACAGAGGAAAGTAAGGATAAGTCAGGGGAAGAAAAAGGAAGAAGGGAAAAGAAAGGAAACTGGTAAGAAGGGTAAGGAAGTGGGAAAGGCAGGAAAGAAGGGAGAGGGTAAAAATAGTACTGATAGTGAGGTGGATGGAGGTGAATGGATAAAAGTGGATAAAAAGAAGGGGAAGAAGAGTGTAATGAGTAAGATGAATGTAAGTGCAGAAGTGGACTCTTTGTATTGGAAAGAGGGTATGAAAGGACAGAGTGAAAGTAGCAGCGAAAGTGAGAAAGAAGTGAGAAAGGCTATGTATGTGAGGAATAATCATGTGAAAGGTATAATGAGTATGGAAGTAGGGATGTGCATGATTTCTTTAGGGAGTATGAAAGGTTTTGTCAGGATAAGTATGGGAGAGTAAGAGAGTGTGGGCAAATTAGGAGAATATTTGACTGGGTTTTGCTTGATAGCTAACATTTTATTCTATGAAATTTTGGATTTGAGTACTGGGCATGTTGAGTATGACAAGTTGAAAGCTAATCGTTGACAGGACTATTTTTAGCTATGTTAAATATAAGCAAAGAATTTAGCATTTGATGAGGCTCAGGAATGAAAGCTGGGGAACCTCCAGTCACTGTCCTTGTAACGTGGAGCGTTGGCTTCTTTATTTGGGATGATGGACACATCGAATGAAGGAATTACTACGGATCATTCTTATATATACATACCAGATGGAGTTAGAGTAATTATTTAACTTGAACTAAGGAGAAGAAAGATGGACTAGTGAAAGGTTGACTTGGGGAGAAATTTTCTGAGGAACTGTAATTACCAATCTGATAGGGTTATAAAAGGAACAGACCTGGTGAATGAATTTGGCTGGGGTAGATGAGAGAATGCAGAGTTTGGAAGTTTTTCACCTTCCACTTGAGGGGCCCAATTATTGCAGAATGGCAGATAGTCCATATTTTATTTTTACACCAAACAGGATCTAACAATGCCAGTAGAGGATGAATGAAAAATTTTTGTCACCCTACAACTCATTCAAAGACATCGTTAGGGATAGTAGTGTACAAACTGGAAGGTGGGTGAGTGGACTCCTGATCCCTAGTGTTTTAGATGAGACCCAGACAAGGACCAGCAAACCCCTGAGTGTAGGTGGGCTTTCAACCAGAATGATATTTCCTAATCGGGACATTTGCAATCCTGATGTCCCTAAAAACTAGGAGGAGTTAAATGCCTTAGTGGGACAGGTGGCCATTTTATTCATCTTGTAGGGGTCACCAGTGAAAATATGTGGCAAATTCGTAAGAATGGCATTCTCTACCCAGTCAGAACAAATCTGATTCTGATCCATAATCAGAATCGAAGGGCATTTATTGAAGTGAATCGGTGCCCGAAAGTAGAAGACTGTGACATCCTCACAGGACACAATGTGAAGGGTCTTATATTTCTGGATTCTTCAGGCTTAACCCGCTAGCAATAGTGTGATGCATGTACGTGAGTTGTTGCATGAGACAAACAGCAATTTGTTTTGATATTCATCTTTAGGAAGACAAGTGTTTTGAAAGCACCCAACAAGAACTCAAATCTCTGTGATAGTGTGATGCCAAATTTCTGACAAAACTATACTAAGGATGAATGGGATGGTAAAAATAGAATCCTATAAAAAATGCAATTTGATATAACTGAGTTGAAGAAACTTGTAAGGGTTAGATGAACATCAAGTGACCATAAGTGTAAGAGTAAGAGAGCCACGCAGTAATACAAAACAAAAGCATGAATAATCTTTGCATAAAACAGGAAAGAAAAACAAGTCCATCCCTAAGAAGAATAATATTTGGGTTAGAAACAAAATTGAGATACTCAGCCATAAAGATTAGAGCAAATCCACCGAGAACTGGAGGAGAATTAAATCCTGACACTAACTCAGATTCACCTTCCAAGAAAATCAAAAGGAGTTCTAGAACTCTCAGCCAAACAAGAAGTAAATGCATAACAAAGCCTAAAATAAAAACCAACAATAACGTTGATAGCTCTCAAACAATCCTAAATCAAAACCACCCGCCAAAAACAACGTGGGTGTAATAAAATCAGAGCAAGACTCACCTCATAAGAAACAGTCTGAGCAACAGTTGGTTGAAATGCCCAAAAGAGAATACTTAGAGAGGGATGAGGCCAGCGCCTATAGCAGAATACACCTCGTCTGTGGGCAGACAAAAGAGAACAAGCCTAACTGTTGATGAGTGGCATCAAACACCAACAAACCGAGTTGTTGGAAACACAGGGAGACAAATAAGAAGGAATAAAATTGTCTGTCTGTGGTAGGAAAAGTTTGCTTTTAGTAAATAACTTAACAGCATCAGCAAAAGGCTGTGCCGGTCCAGCATAGCCCACTTTATTAGGGCTTGGACAATCTTTTGTAACCTGAGGTCTTACGCTTGTTGTGTGAAGAATTTCCAAAACTAAAATCACTAAAATTAAATAACTTTCCAACTTAATCAAAATTATTACAGAGAGAAAGCACAAATGGACCCCTTCCTATTGCCTATATTAATCACTATATTAACGGATCCTAAATCCGACGTGTTAATCTGCCAAGGCAATCCATTAAAGTTTATCTTATACAAAGATTATCCCAAAAGCTCAATCTTTTTCTCAAAGCCATTTCTTAACCATTAAAAGATAGAAACCAACCTGGCTCACACCACAGAACTCAAATCATGTAAAATTTCAAAGGTCGAACAGCCCCACAGCTAAACAAACACCTAGCTGAAATTTTAATTCAACATCATTCCCACACTTACTCTTGTCGATAAGAACTCTCAAAGAAAATCACGCTGTCATCCCTAAAGTAACTTATTCTCCCAATCCCAAAGAGGAATCAAATCCTAATTAATACTATAAAATTCAATAGACAGTTACACATTATAATTCATCTGCTCAACCACAACGAAATATAAACCAGACAAAACTACTTTTCACTTACATGCAAGTTAAGCCCAAATTATATCAAGTTTTATAGGGTCTTATCGTCCCCCCAAACAATTTGAGCCTTTTCACTCAAAAGTTAAATTCAAACTTCCTAAGAACCCCTTCCCTACATCCATTCTCACAACCATTCATTCAAGCCTCCAACAAAAGACTACTGACTATGCCATATACCTTTGCCATGATTAAAATCATGAACCATTTAAATAAATCAGTGATCAGGCTTGTACTTTCTTCCCAATTCACAAAACATGTTTTTGATAACCCAGGTATCCTCAAAATTTGCAGACTTCTTTCTAAACTCCTCTCAATCTATTTAAAAACAAATAACACTCAAACATAAAAATTAACTTCAAAGAAACGTCCCCTAATTATAGGGCATCAACTCCCGTTCAGAAAAATAAATTTGAACGTCATCCACCCCCAATAATTTCTAAATTATTTACATAATTTTTTATTGGATAACTAATTTGTTTTTAAAGTTATGATTTTAAAGTAATAGCATGCTTGATAAAAAGGTCGTCTTGATAGGGCGAATAATGAAAGTCTGCCTTTCTGCTATTATAACCCACTCAGCCTTTCACAAGAAAAAACTACATTTAATGGAATTACACCATCCCCTCAGATCAAAGCCCCTGCTTTTACACTCCAACATAACTATCACGAGGAAAAGATACTCCACCAACCACTAAGCTTCTTCCTGACACTGAATATTCAAAACTTTTTCTCTTTACACATTTACTAATCCATCCTTTAACACAATTATTCCTTTCAACACCCATATCAAACCAGCTATGATTGCTGTCAAATCTGCCCTCATGATTTAATTGTACCAACATACTCGAACTAAACCTTCCTCCTCCTTTATCCCCAACCTTAATTTTCTCAAAACAGAACACTGTCTCTTCAGAAACTGCTTTTCCAAATCTTTTAACCCCAAAATAAGCAGTGCTAACCCGAGCAAAACCTTTCCTTACAACCAACCCTTTTTAATCATAACCTCTACCTCATCTAAAATGATTATTCTCTGTGCGCTCCTCCTTAAAATATAGCTCTATCTCCAAATCAAACTCCTCCAAATATCAATCTCATGAACTCTATTATTTTAATAACTGTTCAAAATAGCTCCAATAGCAATGGTGACATACACCCCGTCCCCAGGGACACTAACCCCATCAAAAACACACTCAAAGCCTCCATCATATCTGCAGTTCTAGGGGAATTGGAGGCCTCAATCAAACACTTCTCAACAACAGAATACTCGTTCTGTTAGCAAAAACTGGAATTTGTCAGTCACAAAACTGATGTTGCATATCTCACCTGTTTTTAAGAAACACCCAAAACTGAAGAGGCAGAGAAACAGAGCTGTCATAACAGGTCAATAGTCTGGAACCATTCAGTAGCCATCTCAAGTCATCCTGTTCAATGACCTGAAATGCAGTACCATCTGCTAAACCATTAACATACCACAAATGAAAATACTTCATTCAGCATTTTGAAAAATCAAATCAAACGTCCTGTTTAGCAAAGAAATTTCAAAACATATTTTTGAAAAACCTATAACTCAGGTTTCAAAGTCACAAACCACTGCTCTTTTTAACTTTGCAATCTCAAATATTCTCCTCCACTGCCACTGTGTCTCACCACATGCCCAATGGAATTCCACAATCCCAGCCAACCATGTACACTTTCAATTCAAGTTCACCCCACCTTCTCCAATTACTTCAAACCCTTTATCTTCAAGTAATCTCCAATCTCAGCAAAGTCCCACTCACCAAACTCTTCATCTATAGATTAGGTTTCCTTCTTCGTCTAAATTCATTAGCAATTCACTGATTAAGCAACATTAGCCAATCAAAGCTCAACATTCTAAACTGGTAAGGCAACTGTCAGGTCAGGATGCAGTCAGTCACTGCTTTCTTGCAAGTTGGAAGGACTGTCAGAGGAATGGAATTAGATCTCCCACTGAAGCCAAAGGCCGAACGCTGGGACCTCTGGTAAGTTCATTCAGTGCTGAGCGGAATAAAAGTTTGGAAACTTCCATCCGGTATTAAAAGAAGGGACCTTTGCAGTTGCTAATCCAAGCAACTGGCAGGGGAGAGTCACCCCCACCCTCTCAAGCTCCTCACAATGCTGAATGGAGGTACAGTAAAAGGAATGAAAGGGGGTAGAAGCTGGGGGCTGAAGGGACGCTTTAAAACCTTATTTTGAATTCTGGAATGAAATAAACTTCAAGAAACTTATATTTTCTAAATGTGGAATATTTTCCCACAACATTTGCAACAGTTGTGGATGATCTCTCTCTCTCTCTCTCTCTCATTTCTTCTCTCTCTCTCTCTCAACTCCTCAGGCTAATCTCAATCACTACCCTCTTTCATTTAACCTGTCTGTTGACTCTGTCCAGAAGGGTTTTGAAAGAAAGAACGAACCTGAATGGCAGAATTTAAAATTACAAAATGAATTAAGCAAAGAAAGACAAGGATAAAGAATATTGTATACAAGACACACTTTGTTTTTTCACCTCTCGACGCAATGAAGTCATGAACACCCGAGATTCTCCATATCCAAAACCCCACCACACACACACATTTTCCCTCACTAAAGTCCACATCCACACCCTCAACCACATATTCACACTCATCACTGTTGGCTATCCCAAGACCATCTGGCCATGCAACCCTTACACTCACAACCTCACCCACCTCCTGGGCACCTTCACCCTCTCTCTTGCCAGTGTGGTACTGAGGTCCACAACTTGTGCTCTACTCTTCCATCCTCACCCAAATACAAACCCCAGGATCATCCCCTTCATATGCAACTCTATAACACTCTCACTCGAAGGACCACCATCCCACCCCCTCAAAATCTATATCCTAACAACATCCAGGCAGTTTATCATTAGCCCCCTCAATCACACAAAAATCACTCTCGTCCATCACTACCCCACCAATTTCTATCTTTTCACACATCATCCCTACTATAGGTACCCTAAATTTCCTATCCCACGGACCTCACCTTTACAATTCCTTATCTCACACTCACCCCGTAACTTATCGTACCCATTTTTAAACAACACATTTACACTACACCCAGTATCAATCAGAGCAATCAAACACACACCCCACAAATCACTTACACGCTCATACACTCGTATGCTTTTACCCCCAAACCCTTTCTTATGCATCAACCCTTCACGCATTATGCATTACCCTCACCGTCTGCATTCTGGAGGATCCACCCAACTGAACCCCCTCACTAATTAGTTTCCCAACTGATACTCTGCCCCACTCTCATTCGCGTACACACTCGCCACATGACCTTCCACCCCACATTCGGTACACTTTGCTCTCCCTTCCTTACACATCCTGGCATAATGCCCATTTTGCCCACAGTTACCACAAATTATGCCCCCATGGGTACCCCGACAGCCACTGGCTATATGTCCTATTTGCCCACACCTATAACACTTGATACCCTAACCTTCTTACATTCACTCACCAAATGCCCCCGTTTCTCCACACCCAAAACAAGCTCCCAATGCCCACCGACATTCATTTTTCTTATGCCCCACTTTCCCACACCTATAACATTTCTGCCCTAGATCATAACTAACTAACCCTACCCTTCCAATACTACTACTTCTATCTCTCTGGGCCCTTGATATTTGCATTATTTACATTTACACTTCTATCAACTACTTGCTCTGCCATCCACCTCGGTCCTGCCAAAACTGCTTCCCTATAGCTTCTAAATTCTGGTACTACCTCTGCCCTAACGCTAACACTCCTATTCTCTTTCGCGCATCTGTCAACCTCATGGTCTTCAACCAGATCCAAAATTTCATTCCACCTCAACCTTTCATTCGTCCACTTCATCTTTTCCTTGCGCTTCCTATTTATGAACTCATACACACCATCGGGTACCGTCGCCAACAACTTTCGTACTAACTCTTTGCACTCATTTATTCCCTCATCACCAAATTTCCTTCTGGCTAATGTTTCCAACCGACAGACGTACATATCCAAAGATTCACCATCATTCTTTCTTGCCTCATCAAATCATGTTTCCTCTTATACTTAACACTATTTTTTGTCCTTCTTGCCTGTTCTATAATCCTACTTTTAATACTTTCATAGGACACATGACCTACACTCATTACCACCCCATACATACTCAGCAAAAACCCTGTTAAGAACCCCCCTAACTCTCGTGCCCATACCCTCTTATTCTCTCCATATTTAGCCATGCAATAACCTTCATACTCCCTGAAAAAAAATCCTATATCCCTACTTCCATACTCTTCATACTTCTTACACCGTGGCACTTCTCTCACATACATAGCCTTCTGTACTTCTTTCTCTCTCACTGTCGCCCCCGCTAGTTTCACTCTGACCTTTCTACACTCTTCTGAATACAGTGAATCCACTTCCACACTAACATCCATCCTCCCAACTGCGCTTTTCTTACCTTCTTCTCAACTACCCTTATCCAATCTTCACTATCAACTCACTTTCATCTTGTTCCGTACTCTTTTCCAATTTCCCAATATCAACTTTCTTCTCATCCTTCCTAAGCCCCTTTCCTTTTTTCTTATTTTCCTCACCCCTTTCTTAACCTTGTCCTCCCGTTTACCTTTAGCCAGCATCTCTCCCTTCTTTTCCTTCTTTACTGCACCTAAATCACTTCCATCACTCTCATCTCCACTCTTCTCTACCTTCTGCAACCCTTCTAGCCCATCCCAAGACCCAGAGGAACCTCCTCCTACAGCTCCTTCTCCAAAGAACTCCTTAAACATTCCCTTCATCATTTCCTGCATCCTGCTTACTGCAGATTCTAACTTCTTATCCATTCTTTCCTCAGACTCTTTCACCCCCTCTTTCATCTCCTCTTTCATTTCTTCTTTGCACTCCTTAGCATTCCCCATCTCCTCCAACTGACTCCTCAACCTCATTCTCACTCCTCAGCCTCCCATTCTCCTCCGCTCACCCCTGGAGTTCCCAGCCACCCGGAGTTCCTCTCTCAGTTTCTCTATCTCACTCATCCTGACCTCTTACTCTCACTCTACCCACCACAAAACAATCCTAACAGTAAATACACAACAGCCCCACGTTGGGCGCCAAATAATGTGGCGGGATTCCACAACCACACACTCACACTAACAAAAAACAACACATACACTCACCTCGAACTAGGCTAGGCCTACGAATTCCGGACGGGAACTTTTGCCAAAGCAGGAGGTGGTCACGGAGTCACCACAACCGCCGATGATGCCAACGCTCACCACCAACAACAACAGTCCACAACCAAGAAAACAACAAACCAACCAGTACACAACCACGACCCAAAACAAGACTCAAAAAGACTCAACCACGAAGATTCAAACTCACCTCACTAGGAACACAGCTGAAAAAACAACCAGGCTATTACACGACACCGATCACGCAACCAAAACCCAAAACACGCCCAAAGTACAAACACTCCAACCACAAAGCCTCCAAACACCAAATCACATAAACTGAACATAAAAAACAGCAACCAAACTCCGATCAACTACTGGGAAACCGTCCTTGCACAATATTCTGTCCAGACTCCGCCACGATCACGATCACAGTTCCGCACCCCAAAAAAACAAACACGACACCTCACGGACAATCAAAACGTAAACAAAAGAAAACTACACTCTCTAACGATATCATTACCAATCACCTACGCCGTTGTTCTCTCTCTCTCTCTCTCTCTCTCTCTCTCTCTCTCTCTCTCTCTCTCTCTCTCTCTCTCTCTCTCACACACAAGACGTCGTCAAATGCAATAACCATTCCTCCATAGAATGTTCCATTAATATGTAAATGAGGAGTGTCATTATTATTTAGAATTGAATTTACTTACTTTACTTACTTTTAGTCTTACGACCCTGAGTTGGGAGAATTAAGTCCACTTTATTTTTAACTTGAACTCTGATAATATCTTGCCGTTGTACAACGGAGTTTTGCTACCTGCACCTTTTCTGTAATCAGGTGGCATGGCATAGTCTCGTATCAGTGACTTATGTGTTTTTATATTTGGTTTTCTTTTAGGTTCCTTAGAATTCTGTGAAATTATTTTAGAAGAATTATTTTCAGAACGGTTTTTACTATTGGTGGTATAAAACAATATTTCTGAACTTGTAGTTTTTAGACATTTACTATTTGACTATGGTCCTTCTCTTTCTTAGGGCGAGGACGTTACACTGTGTGATTCAGGTCTTTTCCTATCTCTGGTCCATCTAGTTCTCTTAGTATTTCTTCTGATTTCTTTAGTATTTTGTAGTTTGTTTTTGTTATGGATTATCATTTGAGATATATCTTCTTCTTTGTTTTGGCTTTGTTAAGATGTAAATTATCAGGAGATATCTTCTCTCTCTGTTCATCAAGATGATCATGTACAGCAAGGTTGGACAGTATTTTGAATTTATTATTACTTCATTCCATGGTATTGCTTTTATCTGATTCTTCTACAGTTATCTTGATTTCTGGTGTGTTAGAAGATTGGGTGGTTTGTGAGACATCGTTGGATGTTGTTTTTACTTGGAGTTTGAGTGCATCTGCAAATGTTTTATAAGTTGGTATTCCTTCTTCTTTCATGTCTTTAGCTTCCTTGACTGTTATACCATATTTTCTTCTTGATCGGTAAGGGCTTCTTGAAATATTTCTGAAATATACACACCCTTGCATAAGCGTGGTGTGAACCATTACAATTAGCATTTTTTGGGCTGCTGTAATCATCACTACTATGCTCCAAGCGAGCCACATTTAAAGCATCTAGATGAGGCCAAAGACTTGCATCGTTTTGCTGTATGTTCAAATTTCAAGCAAATCTACATTGCATAGGTTTTGATATTCTTCTTTAATTTCTATATTCTTGTTGCCTATTTTCATAAATATTTGGAATCTGTTTTCAGAAAAAGTTATTTTAGCAATCTTCTCAGACTTCTGTCTAGTTTTTTAACACTTCTCCTCTCATAGACAATAACAGATTTAACATTATGTTTTTGATCTGGTAGGACTTCTTTAATGTTTCACACAGATTCATTGGTGTCATTTTCAACTCTAAGTTTATCCAACAACATAGTTCCAATTCTAGTGTTATAATGCGCCTCGTCAGAAGCATTTACATGATGAATTCCAAGTTTTGTAGTTTCAAGTAGTTTTTTTTATTCTTCTTCAGATTTAGCTTTTACTATGATTTTGTTTTTTTCCACGGAGAATTTAAGATTGTCACAGCCAAGAATTTTCTTAAGTGAACGGTATATAACCAAGTCACTTAGAGGGGTTACTTCTTCACTTAAAGTGAGAGTGATATACTGAGCCCACACTGGAGGAGAAAAAGATCCTCAAGGGTCATTCTTTAAATGTTCTTCTCCTTGAGATTGAGTAGCTATACATATGGCTGTAAAGTAGCCATACTAGAGTTTTGGGAGGGATTCCATGGCCAAGTCCTTTGAGTGAAAGCATAGAGTCATCAGCAGAAATAAGGGGTTGAGACATAAAACGAAGAAATTCTTAATTCATCTAGATATTCCCCATACCCATGGAGTCACACTAGAGGACAGGTCATCCCTTTAATTAGGGCTGTCCTAGGGTAATATCCAGATATACACCGGGTAATTTCCAGCTAGCGTCATGATGTCCGTCGAGATCACGACCCGGCACTGAGGACAGGGTTTGACATTAAACTTTCCCTCGCTTGATCACGTCAGGCCTACTCGAGTTTACGGAGAGGCATGCCGTCCAACCCACCCTCCATCAACTGAAAGAGCAGTCAATTGAATGATCCAAAATCATGCCACAAAGTCGTCAACGAAAGAGGAAGAAGTGGGAAGGGGAAAATTTACAGGAGGAGGAGGAAGGAGTTAAAGGTCCTAATGATCAGCTGAATCCACAGCAGTGAGATTAGTGAAAAGAAGCTACAATTTCTCCTGCTGTGGATCCTCAAGCCCCCACCTCATCAAGGGTTGGGATCAGGGGTATACAGCTTTGCTCGCCGTTTCTCCATTTCTGACGTCACACCGAGCAAAGTTCGCAGAGCAAAGCTCGACCGTGTGGACGGGGCCTTACACCTTTCAAATCTTTTACTGTCACTTTCCGTTTCAGCGCTGAATGACCCGGTGCTTGGCCGTTGGCATAAATTCTATATTCAATTCACCATAGACATATGCTCCAGTTGTTCTTCCAACTGACAATTGACAGTCGAATTGAAGGTCAATGAGTTGGTTCTTTCCATGGGTCCAAATGAATTTTTCCTCGCAAAATTGTGGTCTGGAGAGGCTAACCTGTAGACGGAAATGAACACCTTTTTTTGATGGAGAGGGCGTTTTTTGCATTTCCTGCTTATGTTAATATTAAGCCATTATTTTGAACTTGTTAGCAGATCTGACTGAGTCGAATCTTCTCAAAACAAAATTAATACTTAGCTATTCTGGTCTTAGCAACTGGAGTATTTTGACTTTTGTTGGAATGATGAATCTTATTTATTTTAATTTACTGTATTTTTCATCTCAGCTGTATTTGGTATAGCAATTTCAGGTAAACAAAATGGATTAGAGATATTAGGGTAGCTAGTTTAGTGTATGCTGGTCTTGAACATCAGATCTAGTTTTTTCGCATCTTGATTCGGCTTTTCACAGTGTGTTCTGTAATCTTTTTTAGAAGGCTCTGAGCAAGATTGATGAGGTTGTTGCCTTTTCGTTGATTTCTTTCGTATCATTTATATGATAAGTCGTCTCTCTCTCGTCTGAGTTCCTTCCAGTAAAAGTTAGTGTGCGTGTGTGTGTAGAATAATTTCTTGCTGTTTTTGTATTAGGTAATTGACTTTTTAACAAATGGCTGATCTAAGAAACAGTTCGCTTAAAAATATTCTTCTTTAATTTCTTGACATTGTAATAATGGCCTGAATGATGAAAGATGTACTTGACTGTCCATATTCTTCTATTCTTTCTGGGGGGAAAAAATCCTTCTCCAACTGGGCTTATTCATTTGGTTCTGTAATTGTGCTTTGCCCCTGAAGTCCTCATAAAGGCTTACTATTTAGTTTCTGTGAGTTTTCATCTTGCATTGAAACCTTATAGAGAATTGAGGATGTTAAATGCATTAATGAGTTGTGCTTGATTTTTGAAGTGAGGTATGTATTGCTGTTTTGTCTCGTGTGCCTTGCACGAGTTGATTTAACAATAGATATGTTGCATATCATTTTTATACATTTCAAGAGTTGTTGATTTTCTCAACAAGCATTCCTTTGGGAATGGAATGGAATATAGAGTTTAGGCCAAAGGCCAAGCACTGGGACATATGAGGTCATTCAGCGCTGAAACGGAAATTGACAGAAAAGGTTTGAAAGGTGTAACAGGAGTAAAACCGCAGTCCCACTATGAAATAATTGTTAGGAGAGGGTGGATAGCAAGATGGAAGAATGACACGAACGGAGATACAATAACAGGAATGAAAGGAGTTGCAGCTAGGGGTCGAAGAGACGCTGCAAAGAACCTCTAGTAATGCCTACAGTGCACCCCGCGAGGTGCACTGACGGCACTACCCCCCTACAGGGTTATTCTTTTGGGATGAGGTTGCTAGGCCATAATTTCAGGAGTATATGTGCCTAGGGTATAGTGTGGTGGTTACCCAGTGTTCTATAACTTCAAGACGTGCTGAAAAGTTCTAAGTTATGACCCTATGAATATTCATAAAACCTTTCTTTGAGGATGAGAAAGATTAGACTACTCCCTTTTTCCCTTGACATTTGTTAAAGGTGTGAGGACTCCATTACTCCACTATTCAGTATCTTTTTGTCACAAGTTGAGTTTAAGAGGTTTCATAGGAGACGGCCCTTTATACTTCAGTGGGTGACGACGGAAAATCTTCAATGCTGATGATATCAGATAGTTTTTGCGAGATACTTCAGCATCTTTGTATAATTCTGGTGTTCATGTTCTTTTCATCTGTAAATGCTACTCAAAGTGATTATCTGTTCAACTGCTGACTGCATTGTATTAATTTGATGTAAAAAATAGGAATTAAAAAAACTGGTACTGTTTTAACTGTATATATATTTATGTATTTGATTTCCCAAAAACTCGTTTGAGTATGAAGTCAAACTAACGCAGTATCCTTGGTCCCATCTTTAAACTCGGATGATCCTACTAATAGTAAGCTAGAATTGCTTCCCCTGTTCTCAATGATTTTAATTCACGAGTTTTGAAGTTCTGATATGCTGAGACATTCCATGTTAGCCACGTCTTTTAATATGGCTGTCTGCCCAGCCTTAACAGGGCCTGAAATTGTATGGCCTTAATAACTTTTTATCTGTAAATCACCCTGGGGAGCTTTAGCACCGAAACTAGGCATAATTAGAAATGCTTGCTATTTATTACTAACATCTCTTGTAAGTTATTAATTAGAAGTGAAATAGAAGTCATCAATGAAAGTGAAACGTGTTTAGCAGTAGAAACTCTTAATTGAATTCCTCAGAAAGTTGAGTTTAGGGTCATATAAGACGGATAATGATCGTTACACTTTGCTTAGCTCATTGAAGTGAAGAAACAGTCTGAATTTGCCATGGTAATGTCAACCTTAACTGCCTCCAGTTAAATGGATGCATTAGGAATGGGAATGGCTTACTCTCTGAGGTTACTTTGTAAGAGATATTATTGGCATGAAAGAAAGTTGGTCTGGCTCGATATTTCTAGATTGTCGGAAAAAATGTCAGACTCAGGAGGGACTCGGAAATGACTGTGGTGCTTGAATGAAAAAGGGTCATTGCCGAAACAAAATCTTGTAAATTCCTTCTGTAACATGCTGGGGTCCCAAACCTCTGGCGGGGTCATTTCAGTCTGACATGTAGCACAAGAGACTATATAACAAATTGTTGTTTTTGTTAATAAAACAGGATGTTCTCTATCACTTTAATTTTATTTATATATCACCTATTTTTATTTATATATTGCCTATAAAATAAAATATATGATACACTCAGTAACATCGAAATTATCCATCAAGAAAAAATTCAAACAACCTGACAAGGAATCCAAAATAATATACCTTCTTGGCACTGTTGGTCAATAATATACACTCTTTCAGTAATTAAAAACCTATTTACATACATTTTTGCAGGTGTTTTGTGCAGTTAACATTGTGCATTTTCTGTTACATACTGTAAATAGTATTGGTAATTTTATTAAGGAGTTTTTTCTCTAAAATGACTGAAAAGCAACTGTCAGGTGAATGATGAAAAACAGCATTTGATCAAAGCAAAAAAAAAAAAAATTTAAAGGACACCCAATGGCAAGAACCCTTTACAACATTCTGTATCCTCGCAACAATCTCCAAAGGGGCTGATGGTCATTTAATTCAGGTCAAGATCATTTGTTCTTACCAAGACAGGTCCCTCTAGTCAAGATCAGTGTCCTCATCAAGATTGTTGCAAAAATGTTACTCCTGAGTTTGTGCATGAGAGAACCTAAGGTGCTAGTCTTCAAACAATGTGGCAGCAGGCAACAAATCCTGTATTTATATCAAAAACAGATTTTGCAACAAAAAACCAACACCAGTAGGATGTAAGTAGAAGGGGTTTCAATTCATTTGCTGTGATTCGAATAATATAAATCTACTAAAAAAGATTAACAAAGTCTAGTGAAGAGAACGCCACTTTGCTATTTTAAAGTTTTACTGCAAGATTACAAAACTGCAAACACTGTGGGTTTCTCTTACCTCTGTCCAGACTCAGGATGATGTTATTTTGCAACAATCCTGATGTGGGTACCGATGTTGATCAGGAGAATCCACCGTGAAGCAATGAATGATATAATTACAACAAATGAAACTCTGACGATTAACACGGCCCCTTTTGAGATCCTCGAAGATTTGGAATCCTCTGTCACAAATTGATTATACCCGACAGGAAGTTAATTCCCCCCCCATGTAACTTTTAAATTATCCTTTATAATGGTTTACAGTTAAAATAAACATACATTATGTATATACAATAGTGGAGCTTTTAACTAAAAACACTATTTACTTAGATAATTTACCCAGCTTGGCCAAGTCAGACCATTCAATCCTGTAACACAAGGCAATGTTGACTTACATATTCTCCAAAACATTCAAATTTAGCAGACAGAACTGATGCAGATGCTCTGATGTATACCTAGGATGTGTATGAAAACAGTAAAATCCCTATGTCACTTATTTATGGAAGGCACTTCTTCACCGATTAGACTCACTAAAAAGATATTCTGCCTAGGATCAGCAGACCAGAAACAAAAATTCCATAAAATTGAGAAATATTAAAAATTGCATAAAGGAATCCCCCGTGAGGGGTAGCGCGCTTCAGTGCACTTCATGTGGTACAATGTAGGTATTACTTAGGGGTCTTTGCAGTGTCCCTTCAGCTCCTAGCTGCAACTGTTTTCATTCCTTTTACTGTATCTCCGTTCATAATCTCTCTCTTCCATCTTATTTGTCCACACTCTCCTAACAGTTGATTCATAGTGCAACTGCGAGGTTTTCCTGTGTACACCTTTCAAACTTTTACTGTCAATTTCCGTTTCAGCACTGAATGGCCTTAGTTGCCCCAATGCTTGGCATGTATGCCTAAAATCTATAAATCAATCATAAAAGGAAACGCTAGAACATCTTCAATAAGGTGCGACAACAATTTGCTTCCTAAATATGAGATTGATATCCTCAGCCACCAAAAAGAAAAATCTTTAAAACAGTACTGTGGGACCAAAAGAGGTGTCAGCAATGAGAGAGCACTAATTAAAAAATTCAACACAGTGTGATAAAGATGTGTAGCAACTACAGCATTTATCAATGGAATCAAAAAGATATCCGAGGAGAGCTTTAAATTATCAGGCCCTTGACACTTTGGCAAATGCAAATATTGTAGGTAAGAAAACAAAAATATTCAAAGGATAGAAGTTAAGGTTATAAAGACAAAAAGAGCAATGAAACAAGACCACAATGTTTTAAAATAATCTATGAATGACTGCAAATCTGGATTTAGTGCCAAGTAAAAGCAATGCACATAACTGGCCGAGATGGTAAAAAACAAAAGTGACCTGGGAAGGTTGGAGTGTAGTGGTGAATACACAACTACACACACTGTGGTCTGAAGGCCAGTGAAATCTGCAAGTGCACGAGACTGATTGAGTTTGGGATGACACAATGTATGCTCAAGATGAAGGCTGAAGAGCAAAGCTGAAGGAGTTGGATAACTTAATACGAAGAGACTACAGGAAGACCATAGAGTACTTCACTTATCGCCACATTATTAGGATGATATTTAAACAAGGTTGAATAGGAATATAAAATTTAGGCCAAGAGCTGGGACCTATGAGGTCATTCAGTGTTGAAAATAATGTTGAAACAATTGTTAGGAGAAGGTGGAAAGTAAGATGGAAGGGAATATGAACGGAGGCATAGTAAAAGGAATGAGTGACTGTTGCAGCTACAAACAAAAAGACACTGCAAAGAACCTTAAGTAATGCCTACAGTGCACTTGTTGAGAGTACTACCCTCTACAGGTGACATTGTGAACAGACAATGTTACATGTGTTGGAAAGATACTCTGGGAAGAGACCACAGGGAACTGCTTTTAAGTAAAAGACTGACAGCATCAGGAGGTAGAGCTGTGCTGACCATGAAAAATGATAGAATCAGTGTGTTTAGAAACTGCAAATCTTCTGTGACATTAAGCAATCCTTAGCTCTGTCCCCAACAAACATATGCATACAAACAAAAAGGCCTTTTCTGCAGATCTAGAGCTATCTAAATCTAATTACTTTCGGCTAGTCCCAAGCCCTAACTCTTGTTTAATGTTTGTGAAAATTAGACAACTTAGTGTATAATATTGCTAGTCTCCACACGCACATGCAAAACTAGTCATCACACGGCACACACACAAAGCCCCCGAGTAGACGCTTGACGAGGTGAATATGACCCCAGCCTTGGTCCCCACTGAACCATCTTACATAGTTTGTTTAAATGGCGTGGACATCTAGCAGCCCAATCTACTGCTTAGTTGAGTCCAAGAAGGATAGTTTTTGAAGGGGTTCGCATTCGAAGCTAATTGTGGAGTTGTGGTGGTCGAGTCGCCACCCGAGATAGTTTGGACCTAAGTAGATGGTGATGGATTTTTCCCATTGCTATCTTGAGGGCGGAACCATTTCGGGGATCAGCCCATTGGTCCAGGGGATGGTTTTGGAGGTGGGACTCCTGGCTTTTTGTCCCGAAGCCCACCAGCATTGTTGGAGTGGGGAGCCATCCCATTAGTGGGGGCAGAACTCCCAGCAGGCAGATTGGCTTATACCTGGGCCACTGCAAGCGTACTGGTGCTATCCTGAAAGGGTAGGGTATGGGGTGGACTGTTGGGAGTCAAACTCCCTCACTTCAGCATATTGGTGGAGAAATGCGAATACCTGATCATCCATACTACTTTCTTGATATAACCAAGCAGTTTTGGGTGGGTGGATGAACCAGCTTGTGTGTGGTGGTCTGATGTGTGTGCATGCTTGGCATCTTGGAGTCTCTTTATGACTTTGGGAGTGTGTTGGTGTAGTTGGGCAGTAGAGCTGCCCAGTTTGGTCTCTTTGATATGTCACCGGGTCTGTGCGCTCGTAAGTGTCGGGTGTGCACCTGACTTTGCATGTGGACCTGGTTTAAATTTATGGATTTGGCTATTAAGCCTCCCTGGACCGACAACTTAACGGCACTGGCAACGACTTCTGGCATGAACATGGATACGAGCTTGGCTGTTGGACAGAACCAAACACTGAGACACCAGGTTGTTAATAAATTCAGGATTTGATTCAAATAATAGGCCCTTTTCTGCACTGTTAATTTGGTTATTAGATTACAGTCATACAGTGTAGTAAAACAATTTGGCAAAGTGGAAAGAATTAAACATCGAAAAAAGATAAGAAGTCATTTTCTGCTTGTTAACTTTTCTCCTCCTTGAAGCTAGTGAGGCACAACAAAGACTCCATGGCCACATTTCTAAATGACTCAGTTCTCAGCACAAAAAGGCTTTTTCAGTGAAATTAAATGATATTGGTTTGATTCTGATTCAAAGACTGAAGAACATGATCAGTCCCATGTTCAGAGCTCTTCCTCCCCTTTATGGCACATGTTGTTATCTACAAGGAGGGAGGAAAATTTAATAAAAGCTGCTGAATTGAGAGCAAGGTTGTTCCATTCCCATTGGAAGTTTAAAACGGTATAGAAAGAACCTTCTAATAAAGCTGCTGGTAGTGACTAAACAGTCCTGCTATTTAACTTTAAACCTCCTGAAAGTAGAAATATTGAATGTATTTCATCTCGCCAGACTTCTTCAACACGCTGAAAGGGGTAGTTTACTCAAAAGACCGTAAGGCTGTTTTTTAAAGAGGAGGAGATTCTCCATCGATGTCCTCCTTGTGTCTCGTGAAAACTGGGTGTAAGATGAAGAGTCCTTCTAACCTTCTCCCTCCAGTTACCTACCAGATACCATCACTGTTGGCCATGAGAGGATGCAGGTTAAAAAATATAAAAGAAACCCTAAACAGTGTCGCAAATGCTTTGAATATGGCCACATTCAAAACTCTTGCAATAACAATAAAAGATGTCCTGTGTGCTCTGCAGAGCACGATAATTTTGACGATTGCGAAGCAGCCCGATACTGTTTTCTTTTGTGGGCAAGGATCACACTCCAAATTCTAGGCTTGTCCCAGACATAAATTTGAACAAGTAAGTTGGCAGTGGCTGATAACGAACATATCAGCATTAGTGAAGCAAAGCTGCACGGTAATGGCAAAACAAAAGTGCCAACTCTACGCTTGTTTCTGTAATAAACCCATAAAAACTTCCAACATAAGGTCACCAATAACTGCGTCTGATAGTAGATATCACAAGCCTGGTATTTCTCGAACTATAAATAATAATGAAAATCTCCAAACTGTCAGAAAATTTTAGTCGGCAAGTGCTTTGGAGTCCATATCAAAAATTGTACTTCCAAAAGCACAGCAAAAATTCATCTTCCAAAGTCGATCTAAATGCCACCTCTATGACAGCCGATTCATCTCCAAAAATAAGGTGCCAAAATCAACTAATAACTATAAAATGTTCTGAAAATACTTCAAACAAAAATAAGCTAAAGGAACAATCCCAATTAGATAGAGCTAGTTCAGAGCCATCAATCGTCAGAGCCACAAATAAAAACAATAATAAAGCTACAATTGCAACTACCAAGAAGCACACAAGAAATACTTCCCCAAATGATGATAACTTTATAATAAAAACTCAACAACCAGTGTTTTGAAGAGATCTCTCCTCCTAGAAAGGTGGTTCCAAAAGATCCAGAACAGAAACATCTGAGTTCAATCAGTCTTGCTTCCCAAGCAAATAGGATTATGTGCAATAGAATCACAGTAGTAATGCTGAACATCAGGTCTCATAATAAACATAGAAGATCAACCAAAGACCCTGCAGAACTCCAATTCATGAAAAGGGATTAAGAAAACAATCTCTCTTATAAAGGAGAATTTTTCCATCTCGCCTTTAATTCCATGAACAGTACTTCCTTTCCAAGGAGTGGGAAGTAGCACATTTTACCACCTTAGCATTCATGCTCGATATCCTTCAGTGGAACTGTAAAGGTCTCAAGAGCTCGTACAGAAGACCTTGAAGTTTTAATGCATGAATTCAATCCAGGGGTTATATACTGCAGGTTATTGCTGTAAGTAATCTTCTTTATAATCCTGGACCAAATTATTCAATATTTAAATCAACCCCAGTTGGCAGATCGTGCTCATGGAGGTGCTGCAGCATATTAATAAATCTCTACAGCACTCCACAATACAGCTAAATACAACTCTACAAGCTGTTGCTATTTCCAGTCCTTTTTGGGGAAAGATACAATCCAGTTCCTTATACCTTCCAATTGTGAACTTTGTTTTATACATTGGAGATATTCAGCCGTTAATTGACCAACAACTTCCAGCTCCTTTACTTCTAGGTGATTTTAATGCCCACAACCCCTTTGGGGAAGTCGGTTTTCAGATAGTAAAGGGAAATTAATCGAAGACCTTAGTGACAGGAATGATTTTACCCTATTTAATAATGGGTCAATGACTTTCCACAACATTCACGATAATCATTTCTCTGCACTGGACCTTAGTATTTCTTCAACTAGTATCCACCTTGATTTTAATTGGTCTGTTAATGAAGATTTAAATGGAAGTGATCACTACCCCATCCATCTGAAATATGCCCAATGCTCCATCTGTGTTTCACTCTAAGTGGGAGGAGGGTAGAGTGATGCAGACTGGGATAAATTCAGTAAGGGTGTCAATCTAGATAGGGAGTTTGAGTCCTTTCATTCTCATCTAGATACCTATGATTACTTTATTGAATCTACTTCTGAAGAGTGCTGAAGGCTCACCTAAAACAAAAGGCAAACCTGTAGACCTGCAGTCTCTGGTGGAATAAGATGTGGTATTCTGAGAAAAGTGACTAAGAAGTCTACAGGCGTTACAATACTGGCTCCCTCAGTCCAAATTAATTCACAAACGTGTTTTTAGCCAAGAAGTGGCGCTTATAAGAAAGCCAAAAGAGAATGTTGGCTTTACTATATTAACAGAATAAACTCCAAGACCCCACTAAGAGAGGTGTGGCGCAAAATAAAGAAACCGAGTGGAAAATTTGTTGCGTCACCATTACCCTCATTAAAAATAAATGAGACACTAATCACAGAGCCCACTGAAGTTGCCAATGAACTAGGAAAACACTTTTCTAAAGATTCCAGCCCTAACAATTATTCTCCAGAATTTCGAAGAATTAGGAATTCTGAAATGTGTATGAAGTTTGATTCGGGAAAATCTGAACCTTACAACTATAAATTTTCAGTAACAGAACTTCTTCGTGAGGCGCTCTCTCATGAATCCACAGCTCCAGGTGAGGATACAATCATAATATGAAATGCTGAAAACACCTCCCAGATGGTGCCAAAAATATTTACTGGAGATTATAAACAAAATATGGGAACTGGAATTTTACCCAAGGACTGAAAATATCCATAATTGTTCCTATTAAGAAGCCTTAATAAGATGTAGCTCCTAAGCCACCAGTTATATACCAATAGCTCTACCAGCTGTGTATGTGTTGATGGAGAAAATGATAAATACTAGACTAGTTTGGCACTTGGAAACCAAAGGATTACTATCGCCATTTCAATTTGGTTTCAGAAAAAACTGCTCCACCCTTGATCCCCTGCTGAGGCTGACCAACCAAATCCAGCAAGGATTCGCCAAACAATGTCAGACCATTGGCATATTTTTTTGACTTGGAGAAAGCATATGACACTACCTGGAGAACTGGCATCATGAAACAATTGCACAAGATGGGCATATGTGGAAGAATGATCAGGTTTATATATTCCTTTTAACAGACAGACTTTATAAGAGTAAACTCTTTCTCCTAACCCTTATGCAGGAGGAAGAAGTCTCAAGAAACATTTTAAGTGTAACACTCTTAGAATTGAAAATGTTACAAGAACGAACAGGGATGTCTATCAAAGAAGCTAAGTTGGAATTAAAAGTGAGAGGAATGCAAGATCCATCTAAGAAACATACATATTCTTCAATAACAGGAACAAATAAGGAAAATAAAATACATAGAAATAGAAATAACGAAGCACAGAAAAGTAAATCACAAGAAGAAATTAATGCCCAAGGGAAAAAAATTAAAATGGCAAAGAATAAAGAAACAGGTACAAATGATATGGATAACATTTTATGAGATTCATTTGAAATATTGATGCAAATAGGAACACAGGAGGGCGCTACTACTGAAGTAAAAGAGGAGGGACCTGATAGACTGGAAATTAAAAATAAAAAAAGGCCATTGGAAACAAAGAAACCAACAATTGTTAGAGAAACATCGGTCAAATCAAAGATAAAAGATATGAAGAAAGAACAAATAAAAAAAAAACTAGATAAGAATATACCATTACCTCCTAAAATAATAGTAAAACCAATGGATACTGATATCCAAAATGCCGAAGAAGTGGAAGACTATCGTACCTTAGACAATAAAGAATATGTCAAAAGAGAAGAGATTACTCCATCACCAGTAATTGGTGCAACAAGAACAAACAGAGAAAGAAATATACATGACAACCCTTGTGGATGTAATGATTGTTTCATTGCATTGTGCAACAATAACAAAAACATAACAAAAGATGGTTTAACCAACATTATAAGAAACTTTATGAAATATAGAAAAAAAGGAACCACAGAATTGAGTACCCATGAAAAAGGTTGCATGTGCGTCGAACACTTAGGATATCATAAAGAAATACAAATAAATGTCGTGAGTAAATGATTAGAAAAATCCAAATTGATAATACAAAAAAAGAGAGTAAAACTCGACCGCTATAATAAAATATTTTCAATAGCTATGTCATACAGTGGAACGTAAATGGTCTACAGACCAGACTACACCTAGGAGAAATACAATGATTACTAAAAGAATACAAACCTATGATATTATGTTTACAACATGTCAACAAAACAATATCAACAATAGATAAGTATACCTTAGCATCTTCATCTAGAGAGGAAGGAGGAAATTTAGGTACTGCAATATATGTACATAACAAAGTATGTTATGACAACTTACCTGTAAACTTTACTGATCTGCAAATATCTAGTATTAGAATACGAATAAAAAACGATAATTACATAATTTATAACTTATATAACCAACCTAATAAAAATTACAACATTGATAAAGATTTACTTAACAATACCAAGCAACCTACATTAATAGTAGGTGATTTTAACGCTCACAGGACTGTCATTGTACAAACTCAAATAGACCAGGTAGTAAAATAGAAGAGTTCTTGGATTCAAACGATATGTGCTGTATAAATGATGACGAAATTAGCACATATTTTTCAAAAGCACATGGAACATTTTCCTCAGTAGACTTAACTTTATGTACAAGTGTAGTTGACAGATTGGATTGGAATACAGTCATACTTCGAACTTACACGAGGTTAGGTTCCAGAACCCCTTGCGCAGGGTGAATTTTTGCTTAAGTTTGGCATGGTCTCTAAAAATGCTAATAAATGCTTTTTTCTAAAGTTTAAACACTAAATGTGACCCTAATCAATCTCCCAAATTATTAAGTTAACTTTGAAATGAAATTAAAGTTACTGTAATTTAATTTAAAAGTTAGCTTAATACATTACTCTTAAAAAAGAGAAATATCTATTTTTAGAATCGTCTGAACCTCTTTTTAACAACTTTTTTTATTCTGCGTCTCTCTCTCTCTTTGTTTTGAAATGCTTTTTCATGAACAAACAGTGTTTATATTTTGACTAATACAACTCTTAGTTATTATGTCTCTATGTTTTAGAACGTATTTGCAACACTAGCGTATTTACACTCCGTAGAAGATACAGGTCAAATTAGATCAATTTAAACTATCTACTGTACAGAGAATTAATAAAATGTAAAAATGAACGAGAGAGAGAGAAGACTAAAGAACGAGAGAGAGAGAGAGAGAGAGAGAGAGAGAGAGAGAGAGAGAGAGAGAGAGAGAGAGAGGGTTGCCCTTGCTTAAGAGACTGAAATTATTTATCAATTATTACGGAGACAGGGAATAACACACGAGAGAGAGAGAGAGAGAGAGAGATATTGTCCTTAATTGAAATATCAAGTTATATTATTTATGAATTATTACGGAGAGAGAGAGAGTTATTCTTACGTTAGATATCAAAAGATGGAAATTCAGTATTAAACTAACTATTAAATGAAATTAAAGTTACTGTATTTTCATTTAAAAGTTAGCTTAATACATTACCCTTAAAAAAAGAAATAAATGGTGTGACTCTCTCCCCCCATTCCGTCGATCTATTTTTAAAAGTCTCCTCAACCTCGTTTTAAAAAACTCCTTTATTCTGTCATTTTCTCTTTGTTCTGAAATGCTCTGTGTTCTGAAAGGCTCTATGTCTCTGTGTTTTACAACGGCACAATTACAGTTTGTAAATGGTACAGGTAAAATTAGATCAATTCAAAATTATCTACTGTACAGTTAAAGACATATAGAGAAACAGTGATGTAACATGTAGGTTGGCTGACTTCAAACGATAGAGAGAGAGAGAGAGAGAGAGAGAGAGAGAGAGAGAGAGAGAGAGAGAGAGAGAGAGAGAGAACAGTTGTCCTTACTTAAGAGAGTGAAATGTTTTATGAATTATTACGGACACAGAGAGAGAGAGAGAGAGAGAGAGAGAGAGAGATTACAAGAAAAATTTGACCACTGATTAGCAACACTCCCCTTCTTGTCATCTTAAATGACATGTCTGACAGCTTTTGCCTTCACCTCCTCCTTACATAAGAGGAGGGAAGAATTTGTTTGTTCAAAATAATACAAATTTTGTAATTGCAATTTTATTATTATTGTTATTATTATTATTTGAAAAATAGTACTTATTATTAGGTAAAAAGTTTATTTATCATACAAATAAACATACCTGTATACATGTACCATAAAAATGCGTCTCACTAGAAGCGAGAGAGAGAGAGAGAGAGAGAGAGAGAGAGAGAGAGAGAGAGAGAGAGAGAGAGAGAAATTATTACTTTTAATAATATTTAATGTTATTTAATTTACACATAAAAGCTTGAAAACTTATAAATTACATAAAAAATTAAACAAACACTTTTGCTGGGTTTCTCAGTGTTCGCAAACGTTCGCGTGTTTGTGAAAAACTCGTGTATGACCATTAGTTAGGTTCCAATAAAAAATTCGTGCGTCTGTGAATTCGTGCAACTCGAATCATGCAAGTTAGAGGTATTACTGTACAGTTGATGACTTGCACACCAGTGATCATTTCCCAATATCAATTTCCTTATTGCAAAATAATCCTGCAAAACATGGCCCTTATTATATAACATTTATAAAGCAGATTGGGAGCGATATGAAATTCGCACTAGAAATATCCCACAATTTGAATATTTAAAAGACCATAATGAAACTAATAAATTTCTTGTTGATTTCATTAAAAATGCTGCTTACAAAGCAATACCAAAGTCAAAACCCCATCCAACAAAACACAAAGTTCCCTGGTGGTCTGATGAGTTAACAGAATTAATAAATATAAAACACTCAGTAGGGAGACGATTAGATAATTTGAATAGAAAGTTCAATAAAATGAATAAAAAATTACCGATATTAGAAAGAACTATACAAAAAATGACTGCATAATTACTAGAAATTGATACAATAAAAGCTGTATACAACAAAATATCTGCAAAATTAAAAAAAGAAGTAATTCAATGAAGAATCATTTCATGGAGGAAATACGTGTCAGATCTCTCTAATAATACTCCCATACAAAAAATATGGGAAAAATTCAGGAAAAAAATGGTACCCATGTCAAACCACCTAGACATGCCATATTAAAAGATGGGAAGAGAACAGTTGATCCAAAAGAAATAAGTAATATAATGGGAGAAAATTTAGCAAATGTAAGTAGTGATAAGAATTTAGATGAACACTTCCGCACAAAAAAATAAAAATAAAATTAAACAGAATTAATAACAATAAATTTTGAAACAATAGAAGATATATATTATAATAGAAAATTTAGTATGTCAGAGATGGAATATGCTCTCTCGAGCAGCAATAAATCTGCTTCTGGAAGTGACAATATTTGTTTTAAGATGATCTGCCACTTAGCACCTTTGGCAAAGTCATACTTATTAGAGTTTTATAATCATTTACTGCTTCAAAATTTATTTCCAGATGAATGGCATAAAGCTATAATAATTCCTATCCCGAAACCTGGAAAGGATCCCAGTAATGTAAAAAATTACAGACCAGTTTCTTTAACAAGCTGCTTATACAAATTGTTAGAGGAAATGGTAAATGCCCGACTAACATGGCACATTTGAGAAAATAAAATTTTAACTGCCCTCAGTTTGGGTCACAGTGTAACAGATCTACATTGGATTCTCTCTGTAACTTAGAAGACCATATACGTAGAGGTTTTGAACGAAAACAAATTACTGTAGCTGTCTTTTTTGACATTGAAAAAGCATACGATACTACATGGAGGTATGCTATGTTAAAAACTTTACAAAACAACAACATCCGTGGACATTTACCTAGGTTTATGCAGAAGCTTTTGACAAACTGCAATTTTCAGGTGAGAATTGATGATGATCTGTGTAGAACTTTTCCACTTGAAAATAGTGTTGCACAGGGAAGCGTCCTTAGTGGCACACTATTTACTTTAGCAATTAATGATATCAGTAAAAATCTACCTATTGGCATTAAAAGTAACCTGTATATGAATGAGTCTGCCATATATTATTCAGCATCCCAAATAAAGCATGCAGAACGAATCGTTAATAAAAGCATAGTAAAAATAGATGAATGGGCCTCATCTGTAGGCTTGAAATTTTCCATAGATAAAACTCAAGCAATCATGTTTTATAAAAAATAAAAAGTGGAAAAAAGGTGAAGAAATAGATTTAAAAATCAGAAACCATAGTACACCAATTGGCCAAACAGCAAAATTTTTAGGATTAGTATTTGATACCCACTTGAACTGGAGAGCCCACATTACATATGTAAAACCTAAAAGTAAAAGAGCATTAAATCTAATTAGAAAACTATCAAACACTACTTGGGGAGACGATAGACACACCCTTACTGTACTGTATAAAGCAACAGTTCTGTTCATCATTGATTATGGAAGCGAAGTATGTGGCTCAGCATCTGATACAGTGCTGAAAATGTTAGACCCTGTTCACAATGAAGACCTCAGAATATGCTCAGGAGCCTTTAGATCATCACCAAAATCGTCGTTACAAGTTGAATGTAGTGAGCTGCCTTTGTCTCTCCATAGAGAGCTAGTAACAATGAAAAGTGCTTTAAGAATTCAGACGAGTGATTCTCCAACCAAAAAATTATTTGAATAAAGAGATGTATTTATAAACAACCATCCACCACCTTTCCCAATTAGAGCTAGAAGACTGTTTGAGTTGCTGAATATAAATCTACAAATGCCTTTAATAGTAAAATCACCTCCTCCTTGGACAATGAATAAAATGACAATTTGCGCACACCTCAAGTATTTATCAAAAAGTAATTCATATACACCAGAACACCATAGACAACATACAATAGAGCATATATGTCGAAAAGGTCCACATTATGCAATGTATACAGATGGATCTAAATCAGAACACGGAGTAGGATATGCTGCATTGTCCCAAGACAAAACTTATCAGTTTTCTCTTCCTAATAATGCTTCCGTATTTACAACAGAATTGTATGGAATTGCATCAGCTATAAAAATAATTAAAGAATCATCATTCAATAATTTTGTGATTTTCAGTGACTCGAGAAGCGATTTAGAAGCTACTCAAAGTTACAAATAAAAAAATAATATAGTACAACAAATTAAATTATATCTCCATAAATTATATAATAATGGAAAAAATGTCGAAATATGTTGGATCCCTGCCCATGTAGGGATCAAAGGAAATGAAGATGCAGACAAAGCTGCTAAAGCACCAACTCACATGACAAGATCAAATGTGAATATCCCTGTTACTGATTATGTAACTCACATAAAAATGGGTATCATAAATAAATGGCAATGTATATGGGGTGAAGAACCTGAAAGTAATAAATTGAAAGAAATAAAACCTAATGTTAAAAAATGGAGTTCATCATATCAGAGAGAGAGACACGCACAAATTATTTTAACACGTCCCAGAATAGGCCATGCTCATCTGACACATGGGCACTTAATGAGCAGCCCACATGGCCCGGCTCCCGAGTGCTCAGAATGCAGAGTAATAATAACAGTCAGACATGTGTTATGTGAGTGTCCAAAGTATGACCAACAAGGAATGTCAACTTTTGGAAATAGATCAGTGAAAGAAATTTTGTCAGAATCTTTTAC
This sequence comes from Macrobrachium rosenbergii, assembly GCF_040412425.1. Lineage (NCBI taxonomy): Eukaryota > Metazoa > Arthropoda > Malacostraca > Decapoda > Palaemonidae > Macrobrachium > Macrobrachium rosenbergii. The sequence continues at coordinate 43,456,050 of NC_089750.1, read as the reverse complement.
ATTTTCAGTCGTTCCAATTTTGATGTTCTTGAAGAACTGTTGTTTAATTAATGAAATATAAAAATAAGTAAATATTAAAAGCACGAAAACCCTTTTAACACTTGGTGAATTTAAAAAAAAGGGCAAAATTTAAAAATTTTGCTTAATTTATATTCTGAATTTTAATATACCATTTTAGTATGTATGTAAGGAAGTCTGAGTAAATGTATTTATTGTATGTATGTGTTTCAGTATGAGAGGATGTGCCTATGTGCAGTTTTTAATTTAATTTTAATACATTCGCCATTGTACTGAATGATCTATTGGGTCCTAGCGCTTGACCTCAGGCCTGGACCTAGTATTTTAACCAAATCCTTTTGGCCAGCCCTATGAGAGCTGAAAGTCAGCTCAGTGGTCTGGTTAAACTACTTTAATAATAATAATAATAATAATAATAATAATAATAATAATAATAATAATAATAATAATAATAATAATAATAATAATAATAATAATAAGTGAAGTTGGGAGAAACCTTTACATCTGGCTCTTCTAGAACATGATTTTGTACATAAATTTGAGTACCTACGGTAATGTTTGGTTTATTGGTACTTTTCATTATAATATTTGGCGTGAGTGTTATGAACCTCTTTTAATTTTGCCCTTGTTTTCATGATTGTCTCGTAAGTACATCTGGTCTTCCATGCGACATAGTCATCATAGTTATAAGTATGTCTGGGTGGTGTTGCATTGTCTAATAATGTGTTAGGCATTCTTTTCTGGTAACCATACGGCAAATAATGTGGGGATTCTCCTGTTGTCTCATTTACAGTATTATTCAGTGTGAACTGTACATCCTCTATTGCAAAGTCCCAATGTTCTGTCCGTGGGCTCACTAAAGTTTTCAGGATATCCTTATGTTACGATTAGTTCGTTCTACTGCTCCATTAGAACTTGGTTTATAAGCAGTTATTTGACACTTTATTTCATAAAATTCTTAAATTTTCTTTAAAAGATCACTAGTAAATTCAGCAGCATTATCAGAAAGGAGATCTTGTGGACATGAATGCCTTGTAATAATTCTAGATTTAAGAGCTTCTGCTATTGTTGCTGCATCTCTGTTTTTTACCGGTACGATTTCTACATATCTAGTTAGATAGTCTAAGAAGACTAATATTTGTTTATTTCCTCTAATAGTCCTTGGAAATGGACTTAAAAAGTCCATAGTTACTACTTGAAATGGATTTAATTCTGATGAATATTTTTCAAGTAGAGCTTTAAGATTCACGTTACCTTTATGTTGATTACAAACTATACAGTTTCGTACAAAGTTTTTGCCATCTTCACTACAATTTTGCCAAAAATAATTTCTGGTTATGATTCTGCTCGTCTTTTTAATTCCTGGATGTCCTGCTAACTTATATGAGTGTGTTAGTTGTAAAACTTCTCTGATTAGTGTTTTTGGGATGTATAGTCGAGAACAACCATTCTTCTCTGTTGGCCTTTTATACAACAATCCATTTATTAATTGAAAATCAGGTTTTAAGAATTCATCTAGTATTAACTGTCCTACTATTTGTCTGATTTCTGCATCGTTTTCTTGTATTTTTACTCCTAGATCTAAATCTACTACTTGACAACTAAAACAAAAGGTATTAGTGGTAATAGATTTTTCTGTTGCTTCTTGAGATCTGGATAATGCATCTGCCAAGGTGTTAAATTTCCCTGGAATATATCTGAATTCCGGGGCGAATTCTAATACACTAATGAACCATCTATTGAACTTCATGTTGTTGGTAAATGCTCTCTTTTTAAATAAGTCACAAATGGGTTTGTGGCCAGTAAGCACATTAACGTTATGATCTAAAAGTATGTGTCAAAATTCTGTAGACCCCAATACAAAGCTAAACACTCTCTTTCTGTGGTACTATAGTTTTTTTCTGCTGGATTTAAAACTTACTAGCATGATATACTGCCCTCATTCTAGATTGGCCTTTTGTAACAATACAGCTCCTAGCCCTGTATTTGAGGCATCACAAGCTAAGTAAAAGTCTTTGAAAAAATTTGGGTAGACTAAAACAGGGTTCCTGGTCATTTTGCTCTTTAGTGTTTGAAAGGCTGTTTCTTGTTCATCCTTTCATTCATAATTCATATCCTTCATTAGTTCTGTCAAAGGTTTGGCTATAGTAGCAAAACCCTTTAAAAAGGTCTATAATAACCTACCATACCTAGGAACCTTCTTAATGCTTTCAAGTTAGTGGGAGGTGGGTAATCAATTATTGCCTTTATTTTACCTACCTGCATGCACAGTCCATCTTCACTAATTACATGACCCAAGTATTCTAAGGTATTCATCAGGAATTGACATTTCCTTAATTTTATTTTTAGCCATGCAATTCTTAATCTCTCTAGGACCATTTCTAATGTTCTGAGGTGACTTTCTAAGTCTTTGCTAAAAATTATTACATCGTCCAAGTATACTGCAACATTTTCTATATTGTAGAATTTGTAACATTAATCTGACAAATGTTAATGGGGCTGATGTGAGTCCAAATGGCATTACTTCAAACTGTAAGTGTTCTTTATGTGTGCTGAAGGCTGTGAATTGTTTCGATTCTTCATCTAGAGGTACTTGCCAATATCCACTTATCAAATCTAAGAATGAAAATACTTTGGCCCCTCCTAAATGAGCATTGGCATTCTATCTGGAACTGTATTGGAATTTAACTCCAACTACCATCCCTCTTTGGAACAAGTAACAGTGGGGAATTATATGGAGATTTAGAAGGAATTACTACTCCATCTCTTTTCATTTCCCCTATCAAATTATCAGCTATGGGTCTCTGGCTTATTGGTAATCTGTAATTAGGAAAAAAAAAATGGCTTGGCTCCATCATCTAAGAAAATTCTTTGTTGTAGAACATTTGTTCTTCCTAGTTTATCTCCTTCTATAGCTATTGCATTTCTGTATTTCTCTAACACCTGAATTAACTTGTGTCTATTTTTTGGAAAATCTGTTTTATTTGCTTCTGGATTTATTTGAGAGTTTTGGCCATTTATAGAGAAAAATGCTTTTTCTTCTGCTGTTAGTAAAGGATTGTTAATAGGAATTCCATTGCAAAAGACAGTACCTGCGTTAGTGTTAGTCTGTTATCCGAATAGTTTTGGACATAAACTTCGCAGTTATCGCCATTCATGTGGACAAGAGAATTATTCATTCTGACAAAATCTGGCAATTCTTCATTCAATAATAGGACATCCTTATCCTTTACATTCTCTTTTGTTAAACATTTTGGATACAAAGTTACTGCTGTGTTGAGTATAAATTGTTCTTTATTATCATCAGCTGTGCTAACACAACATATTTCTTCTTCTTCTATGTCTGAAAAATAGCAGTTCTGCATCTCCAGTGGTTTCTTCTGTTACTTCTATTATACTATTTATGTCTGATTTATTTATTTTATCTAGGAGCAATACTTCATTTAGTATTTTCCCTTTATTTTCACAACTCATTATGACATTGCCATAGTTATAGGTATAGGCGCCTTGATTTTCGTTAGATTCAATGTTTTGGTCATTACAATTATTTATATCTGAGTAATTATTTATATCAAATATATATCATCTGTATGTGCACATCCCAGCAATTCTGTATTCTGTAATTGCGGCAATTCCTCTTTTTTTATGTTTCTATTTTATCTTGCTTGTTCTGGTTACTTATCTGCTTTTCCTGTTTGTCTGTCTCGCTTGTCGAAACTGTCCCAGACAAATTAATCAGGTTTGGGTGAAACTTTTCTTCGTCAAGAGTAAAACATACGCACTTTTGATTATCCTGTTTCAGGCTAATCTTTCCTTCATTAATATCTGATATTATTTCACATCTCATTAAATTTAATGAGAACAATACTTGTGCGGGAAAAAAAAATCTGTCTTCTAAAACTAGAAAACTGTCAATAAATTTATGTGACAAAATGCTTATTTCTAAATTTATGTGACAAAATACTTATTTGTAAGTTCACATTCTCCATACTTTTAATCCGTTTCCTTGCTATTCCTTTTATTACTCTTCTTTGCCCCTGAATCTGAGTTTCTGCAATGCATAGATATCTGGTTAAAGTTATTTTATTAATTATATTTACAGTACTACCTGAATCAATGAGTACAGTATATGTTTTTCCATTTATTGGAATCTTTGCAGTAGACAGATCTTTTCTGTTTATTTCTTCCTCTTTCATGGAAAATATTACTTCTTTGTTATGTAAATAGGAAAATGCAGATGAACCTTCATTTCCCATTGTAACTGTTTGTCCTTTTTCTCTTTCATCACCTTGAAGAGATTTACTTTCTTTTCTCTGTAAATGGGTTAATTGTCACTGACTGGATGATTTATTTATATTTGGGCGGCTGTTACTTATCTCTGTAACCTCTCTATTGGCTTCCTTAATATTGAACCAGCAGTTTTTAGTTAAATGCCTGATCTTTTTGCGAACTGCACAGATTCTAGGCTTTCTACATGCATTAGTGGATGATTGGTATACCCACAGTTTTCACATGTTATTTTTGATCTAGCTTCTTGAGCTGAATTATTCTCTGGTTTTGAATGATTTGTGTTTGAATATTGACCATTATGATATCTCATGGGTGGACCGAGGAATAGTCCATTCCTCGATTGATTCTGTCTTCCTTTCTGGTTTGGATTTCACTTTTTCCTAGTACTTTGTGCATATCTCCTTTGAAAGGAAGTTTGTGTATTCCCTACTTGTCTGGAATTATCATTATACTTGTTATTTCTTTTATATGAATCATGGGTATTTCTGCCTTTCTTGTCATTTTGTGTTTCTGTTACCCCTGCAAATTCCTTAGAAAAATCTTTCTTCTGGAGTTCTTTCCTCATTGATATTAAAGCTGTAAGGCTATCACTTTTAAGATAAATTTAAACTTTCTTGAACGCTTTCTTTTCTTTTTCTCTGAATGCATTATACATCGTTCCAAATGACAAGTAGTTTAAAGCATATCTTAAACTAATTAAATCATTTTCTTCATCACCAAAATCATTCTTATTTCCTATGATGATGTTTGTTTTTCTCAAGACTTCTATCACCTCGTGTGTTGATTCTTCAACACCTGTGTGAAGATTTGCTATGGATTCTCCATCATAACGCTGGGTAAGGAATTTATTGATATTATATAATGCATCACTTTGACTTAATGTTTCTCAGATTGATAAACAAATTCTTTTAAATTCAGTGTATGTGGTTATTTTGCTGAATCTAACTGAATTCAAAGTTCAGTGTGCATCACTGTTTTCTGAACTAATGAGAAGCAAGGCTTCATTAATTTTAGCTCTTTCGCTCGTTATTCCCCATGTAGATATGCGACTGTCCCCGTCAGCTAGCGACTGGTTCACAGAATATGATTCTAGCCTATTTTTGTCAGGATTTGAACTTCCAGCTCTTCCACAGAATTGTGTGGCTTGCGTAATGACCGCTGCTTGCGCCATTGTTCTAAATTGAAATGTGTTAGTAATATTATTATTATTATTATTATTATTATTATTGCTACTTGTGTTAGTAGTGTTAGTATTTTCTTGAGTTAATGATACTTGTGAACTTGGCACTGGAATTTGACTGTCTGACTGTTGTTGGTCTTATATGTTAATGTCTATGTCTAATGGCATTTAACAGTTGGTCAAACGCATCCTGTATTACAACGGTATTCGATAAATCATAAGAAAATTTATACACATACACAACAGTATTAAAAAAATATTTCATCAAATGAATGTAATGTTATTAAAGATTCCTATCTATCAAACGTCAAAAAAATATAACAAGATAAAAAATTTTTGAGAGAGAATTATAAAAGTTTTATACCTTCTGAGAGAGATAATTATAAAAGTTTTATGCCTTCTGAGAGATAATTATAAAAGTTTTATATTTTCTGAGAGAGAGAACAATAACTTTCCAATAACAACTTACTTATTTTCTGTTGTTGTTCAGTGTTAACTGTTGTTTGTTACCACTGTAGCTCTGGAACTGTTTTTTTTTTTACTTTTCTTTTCGCAACCTACATAAAGGCGTTGTTTTCGTTCATTGTATCCTGCAGGTCTTGATTAAAATCATCTTTTTCTTGCTTTGCCGACCTTCAGGGATTTGTCTTCTTAGAATTCACCAGTAATGATTATTTTTATTTTTTTTTTAACGGGAATGCTTCATCTTACATGTGAAATGCACTCATCTGTTTTTTAACAGATTGTGTTTAGAATCTGAGTGTGTTTTGATAGTCACCAAAACACAAAACACACGCTGCTGTGTTGTTGCTGCTGCTGCTGAATGCTTGTGTTGTATTTTCGTTGTTCACTTGTTTTTATCTTCAGGGAATAATAATTCTTAGTTGTGGGTTTTCTGAGCAGTAATGTTTATAATGCCTGTTTCACTTCGAATGTTTCGGCCGTTGACGTTTGTAACGGAGAATGTTTTCGCTGTGCGTTATGATTCATTTTGTCGTCTGTTTCTAAATTCTTGAGTGTGTAGGCTGATTGTTCGTTTGTCGATTCATTCTTCACATTGCACTTTTTATTTACAATGTTATGCTGTTGCTTTCTTATTATTTATTTTATTCGTTGCCATGTAAGGAAATTTTATTATTTCCTTTATAGATACTTTATCATTTCTGGCTTTGTTGTTATAGTAGCATTTGAGTCCCAGGAGGCTTTAGGAAGATACAGTGCAACTTTCTTACTTCATTAATACACTAGTAAAAGTAACACTGTACATATACAAGATAATATATATACAAGTTAGGTAGTATGAATATGAATCAAAGTGTGAGCCTTGCTTTCTTCTCAACCCACAACTGGTCATGGCTCATGACCTCACTCATCTTTTTTCTCTTTCTTCTATCTGCTTCTTTTCTGGCTGCTCTGTTCTCTCCTGTTCTGCCTTCCTTGCCTTCTTCAATGTTTTCAAAGGAAATGCCCATTCCATCAATAGGCGGGCAATAGCTTCTGTCCCGCCTTGTTAGATATCTGATTGCTGAGATTATC